>NC_143579.1:30643512-30943512 GCF_048544385.1 Mastigoproctus giganteus
TGCTTCCCATTTAGATTTCACCGTGGGTAACATCATCAGTTTGTCCCACCGAATAGAATTTATTAAATACTGTCGCAGACCATCGTAGTCACCTTTACGAAAGCAAAACCCTTCCCTTTACACCTGATGGTACTTACCTCTTTGAATAAATCCCACATGAGAACACTGTAATCACTGCCACTTAGTGGTTCCTTTATTAGGAGATTTTTAATGCGTGAATAATAGTTGCTGATAATCAGAGGAAGGCTGTTTATCCCCCCCCGGTTGCCTCTCGAACATGCTGATGTAGAAAACAATCATCCAACAATCCTCAAAACTGTTGCTAGTGTGCCAGAGACCAAACCACAAGTTGCAGTTAATATCTGAGAAGTTAAAATCCCCCATTATAAGGCATTCCTTGCTGCTTAGTTACCGGTTCACACTTCGTGGGAAAAATCATATTTGAATCCAGAGAAATCACTATATTGGATTTCTTTGGATTCAAAAGCAGCTCAATTTCTGCACGATGCTTTCTTTTCTTTATATTTTTTTTTCATTTAATCTTTGATATATCAAGAGGTTTTTCAAAGCAACTTCATTTGACAAAGGCTGGATTCCATTTAAGTCCACATTAGTCCACAAAATCATTGGAATACTGATCTTTTGTATTTAATCATAATAACAGATAGCGCCACCGAATGCTGAACAAATCTGTGTGAAATTTGGGTACTCATTGTACTAGTAGTTGCATGTGATGCAAGAAAGCAAGTGTATGAGCTTATGCAGAATCAGCCAAAAAAAAAAAAAAAAATCACACCATTCCCTCCAAATGCCTGTCCAGTTCCTCCTTAAATTTATCCAACCTATCAACTTCCACAACGACAGATGGCAGTTTGTTCCAGCAATTAACCACCCGCTGGCTAAAGGCAAATTTCCGCACATCTATTCTACATCTGTCCTTTCTTAATTTGAATTTATGCCCCCTTAGGTTCGTAATCTGAACAAGTGGAAGTATCCCATCATAATTCAGCGTGCTCAACCCATTCAAGGCCTTATACACCTCAATCAGATCACCTCACAGGTGCCTAGTCTCCAGCCGCTGCAATTTGCAGAACTTAAGCCTCTCTTGATAAGAGGATCCCTTCATTCCCCTCACCAATCTTGTTGCCCTTCTCTGTACACGCTCAAGTAAATCTACATCCTTCCTAAAATGAGGCCCCCAAACCTGTACTCAGTACTCAAGGCGTGGCCTGACCATTGCCTTATACAGAGGGACAATCACCTCCATTTCCCTGCTAGCAAAATTCCTATATATCATTGACAAACCCCATGACCTGCCCTGGCAGCCTGTCTGCATTGCTCAGAAAACTTCATATCTGACTGCACAATTACTCCCATGTCTTTTTCATTTTCTACCAAGTTAAGTGTAGTACCACACAGTTGGTACGTTTCTCTGGGGTTACTTCTACCCATATGCAGTACTTTGCATTTGTAAAAGTTAAATTCAGTTGCCATTTCTTAGCCCATCTGCCCAAATTATCTAGATCCTTTTGCAGTACCACACCGCCATTACTGTCATTAACAACCCTGCCAACCTTTGTATCATCTGCAAACTTCGACATTAAGCCTGATATACCTTCATCGATATCATTGAAAAATATACAAAACAACAGTGAACCTAACACCGAACCCTGTGGGACCACACTAATAACATTAGTCCAAGAAGAGCAGCACCCATTGATTACCACCCTCTGTCTTCTCCCACTCAACCATCCTCTTATCCATTGTAGCAACTTACCCTTAATACCATTTTGCTCTAATTTGTACAGTAATCTTCCATGCGCAACAGTGTCAAAAGCTTTCCTGAAATGCAAGTATATGATATGATATGATACAAAAAGCCGTGAAATAGGGTTGAATTTAAAAGTGCCTGCAATTCTGCCCAGATACGATAGGAGGGAGCATATGATGAGACCCTTGTCGATCAATTCGGCCCTGGAAAGATTGTGCAAGGCTCAAGGGGTAGAATGTTTTTCAGCCTGGACTGTACTTGTTAACAGGAGAGATTGCTTCTACAGGGAAGGGATACACTTAAATAGAAAGGGTGCAAGAATATTTGCTGATGCTATCGAGGCAGTGTTAGGTGGGTCGGAAAACTCCTAGCTTGGGGGGGGGGGAGACAAAGACGAATAGATTAACAGTAGCCACTGGCAGAGGTGAAAGAGATTCTTGCACTGCTTCTATTGGAATGAGCAGAAGCCTGAAAAACAAGATGCAGGATATTTCAGAGACTGCTGGGAGTCATTGCGGTACAAATAAACACATGGGTTGTGTTAGGCTAGCTAAGAATAGAAACAGGTGCATGCATACTTGCGTGTACACCAATGCTAGGAGTTTGGTAAATAAATTTGATGAATTTGAGGTATTGCTCAAAACATGAAAGGCAGATATTGTTGGGATATCAGAGACGTAGTGTCACACAGATATAAGGAATGCCGAACTGGAATTTGGGGAGTGCAACGTCTACAGAAAGGATAGACAGGATAGGAAGTGGGGAGAGGTTATGCTATTAGTTAAGAAACACGAAATCCAAGGAAGTGAAGCCAGTCGACATCGCTGGACAGTGCAGTGTCGAGTCAGTTTGGTGTGACATAAACATTGGGAGATCAAAATTGAGAGTAGGAGTGTGCTTTAGGCCTAATGACTCTGATGAGTATAATAAGAAACTGTACAGAAAAATAGAGTGGGCCAGTAAATCAGAGATTCTTATAATGGGGAATTTAATTCCCCAGATATTGACTGGAATTTGTGGGTTGGTCACTCACACACTAGCAAGGCTTTTGTGGATTTATTGGATGAGTGTTTTCTTCATCAGCATGTTCGGGAGCCAACTAGAGGGAGGAATACTCTTGATCTGATTATCAGTAGTGATTCTTCATGCATTAAGAATCTGCATGTAAATGAACTACTAGGAGGCAGTGATCACAGTGTGCTGATGTGGGATTTACTCAAAGAGGTAACTACCATTAGGGGTAAAGGAAAGGGTTTTTGCTTTCGTAAAGGCGACTAGGATGGACTGAGACAGTATTTAAATTCTGTACAGTGGGACCAACTGATGATGTTACCAACAGCAAATTCAAAATGGGAAGCATTAAAAAAACTTATCTTGGAAGCTACTAGGCTTTACATACCAACTAAGAAATATTGTTCAAGGTTTAGACCAAAATGGATGTCAAATGAACTAATGAGGCATATGGCAGAGAAGAAAAATGCATGGGATACTTACAAATTAACACATGACACAGAAGCCTATGATAGATACAAGTTGATATGCAACCAAGTTACAAAGGAGGCTAGGCAGGCGAAGGCAGATTACGAGAAATCCGTGGCAAGGGATGCAAAGATAAACAGCAAAGAGTTCTTTACTTATGTAAACTCTAGAAGGAAGGGGATGAATCAGATTGGTCCACTTGATATTGATGGGTCAACTGTTGATGATCCTGCTCAGGTAGCTAACAAACTAAATGAATATTTTGCATCGACATTCACACATGAAGAGTTATTCAGCAAGGGGAATGCCAGATGTGTATTCAATTCTAGCAGTAAGCTACAGAATCTTGAAATAACTGTGAGTAAAGTGGACGAGAAACTGTTGAAGATAAACAAAAGAAAGGCACCCGGGGTGGATGGGATCTATCCAGTTATATTAAATGAGGCAGCAAAGGAAGTAAGCAAACCCTTAGCCATAATTATGAGAGCTTCCTTGGACTCAGGGGAGGTACCGATAGACTGGAAATGTGCAAATGTGACCCCAATTCACAAAGGAGGATCAAAGGGTGACACAAGTAATTATACACCTGTGAGTTTAACTTCTGTTCCAGGAAAATTAATGGAGGCACTGGTTAAAGAAGCACTGCAGGATCATTTAGACAAGACTTCAGTTATAGCTCAGACACAGCATGGTTTTGTTAAGGGGAAGTCTTGCCTGACCAATTTAATTGGATACTATGATGCAGTCACAAAACAACTGGATGCAGGGAATAACTTTGATATTATATACTTGGATCTTAGAAAGGCTTTTGATACTGTTGCACATGGAAGACTGCTACACAAATTGGAGCAGTGTGACACTGGAGGCAAATTGCTGTTATGGATAAAGGGGTGGTTGAGGGGGAGAAGACAGAGAGTGGTAATCAATGGACACTGCTCATCGTGGACTAATGTTATTAGTGGAGTCCCACAGTGTTCAGTGTTGGGTCCATTATTGTTTTCTGTATTTATAAATGATATTGATGATGGTATATCAAGCTTAATGTCCAAGTTTGCAGACGATACAAAGGTTGGCAGGGTTGTCAAAGACACTACTGACACTATGCTGCTGCAACAGGATCTGGAAAGGTTGAGCAGATGGGCTGAGAGGTGGAAAATGAAGTTTAACATTGACAAATGTAAAGTACTACATATGGGAAACAGCAATCCCAGAGCAACGTATCAACTCTGTGGTACTACACTGACAGTGGTAGAGAATGAAAGGGACTTGGGGGTGGTTGTGCAAGCAGATATGAATTTCTCTGAGCAGTGCAGACGGGCTGCAAGAGTAGCTCATGGAGTATTGTCAATGATATACAGGAATTTTTCCAGCAGGGATAAGGAGGTGATTATTCCATTGTATAAGGCAATGGTCAGGCCACACCTAGAGTACTGTATACAGGTCTGGAGGACTCATTTCAAGAAGGATGTAGAGCTGCTGGAACGAGTACAGAGAAGGGCAACAAGATTAGTGAATGGAACAAAGGGGTGCTCTTACGAAGAAAGGCTTAAGTTTTGCAAATTACAGTGTCTGGAGACTAGGCACCAGCGAGGTGATCTGATAGAGGTGTATAAAGCCTTGAATGGTTTAAGCATGCTCAATGCTGATGGGATTCTTCCTCCAACTCAGAAAAATCACCTGAGAGGGCATAAATTCAAATTGAGGAAAGACAGATGTAGGATAGACGTGCGGAAATTTGCTTTTAGCCAGCGGGTGGTTGGTTGGTGGAACAGACTGCCATCCCTTGTGGTGGAGGTTGATAGCCTAAATAAGTTTAAGGCTCAGCTGGGCAGGTATTTTGAACGAACAGAGGGGTGAAGTGGAAGTGGGTTTTTTTTTTTTTTTTTTTTGGCTGATGCTGCATAAGCTTGCTTTCTTGCATCAAATGCCTCTACTAATGCTAATGCTAATGCTAAGATCACGTTCTTTTAATTTTTCTTTTTTTTTCACACTTTTGAACGCTGAGCAAGAAAAAAAAAGCAAGTATCCATTGCAACCAAATTTCTGTTCTTGAAAAAATACGAAACATTTAGTGGTGTGGAATATAAATCAATTAAATGTTCTAAATATATCTGTCAAATTTTAAAATATTTTATGAATTCTTTGATAATTATTAATAATACATAAAGATTTTATAAAGCAATTTTGAAAATATTTATATTTTCATAACCCACTTAAAATTATTAATAAGTCGCTTAAAAACTTGCGTTATAACCACTTGAAATCTCTTGCAAGTTTGCATTTCTAGCCAACATCTTACAGTACAACTCAGATAAGAAGTTTTCGAAGAGACTGCAAAACTTCTTGTTTAGGTTTTTCTCGAAATCTCCTGGAAAATATCAGGACGTTTACAACTTCTCACGTGGAAAAATGACGTTAAGGGTATGAAATAAATGAAAATGAAATAAGTTAAAGATGAATTTTAAGTGCTATTTCAGAATTTATAAACGTTTTACTCTGAATCCATGGGAAACATTTTTAAACTGAAGATTTCTAATTGCTTAATATTCTATTCATAAAGGTCCTTACCAAATGATCATTGCCAAGTTGGAAGGATGAGTTCCTTTGGAGTTTCAACATCCTTAAAAGATCCCAATCACAATAAGATAGAGACCAATTCACGAAGTAATTTAGGTCTGTTCAGAAAAATCAGAACTTAACGGGAAATGCATCGCGACGTGCACGTATCGAATTATGGATATCGATGAAAACAATTGCAAAATATCACTTCCGTTATGTCAAAGGTTTTAAGATTAAAAGCAACAAATCGAACAAGTTAGTGTGTGGCATAATTTTAGTTTGTAGTAAATCATCGAAGCACAGTTTTGTGATATTCTCATATTTCTAATTTCTTCACGAGTTATTATTATTAATATTATCAGTCATATGGTGCAAGGAAGCCTGAGGCTTATGCTGCACCAGCCAAACAAAATTCCCAATTACACTAAGAGAGAGAAGGGAATCACCAAGAAAGGGAGGAATGATGATATCCAGCTCAGGACCCTAGTTGTACCAAGCCTATACTCCCCAGATGTGAGCCCCTGGGTTGCCATGATATTGAACTACCTAGAATAAGTAATGCTTCGCCATTGGATTCTCTGCGGATGCCACCACCCCTGGATGTTGATATCTGCCAAGAATAAGTAACATTAGTCTTCTCAGTGGTGAAGCGTTGCTTAATTGGAGGTAGTGCAATATCAGGGCAACTCGCTGTGAAGGCCTTCACAATATGAGATGTAAAAAACGATACCTACTTCGGGGTTTACTACCAACTAAAATGATTTTTGGCAACAACTTCTTCGTTTACCAAATGTTTATATTGTTTAATATTCCTTTTTATATTAAAAATAATTAATTTCAATATTTAAAAAACGTGTTAAGTGGGAAAACATCATTATATACAGAGTGTGTTCTTTATCACGAACGTTTTATGTGGGCAAACGTTTTACACGGGAAAATAATACATATAAACAATAATATACATATATATTTTTTATTGAAAATATATTTTTCAATAAAATATAAATTGAAATGTATTTTTCAATAAAAATTATAATTTTATTAAGCTAAAGGTTTTTCGCTTAATAAAATTTTTGTTGCAATGTTGTGGTTTTGTCGCCTGACAGCAGATTCCAGTTGCAAAATTGCGTCTACCGTGCGAGTGTGGTACAAAACAAAATTTCCTGAAGTTATTCGCTTTTTGCAAGCAACAGGGTCTTCACCAAGTGACATTCACGTGAACTGGTCGCCTTGTATGGCAAAAAGTTGATGACAAAGAAGCAGGTGTGTTTTTGGCCCAATGAATTTAAAGCGGGTCGCGTTGACATTGAAGATCGACATCATGGCCACAGTGTTCTGGGTTTGCCAAGGCGTTCTGTTGGTGGATTTCTTGCCGGAGGGAGCAACAGTCAAATGCACAGCTTTACTGTGCAACGTTGCAAAAACTGAAAGCCAACATCGACGCAAACAACCAGGACTCCTGACAAGCGGTGTAATTTTTTTTGCACGACAACGCAACTTCACACACTGCCCACACCACTCGTTAGTGGTTGCGCCCTAATCTTTGGGAAACTCTATCACATCCCCCCCCCTACAGACCAGATTTAGTGCCTTCAGACTTCAATTTGTTTGGCCTTCTGAAAAAACACCTTTCAGCAAATCATTTCACCACAGATGAGGAAGTTCATCAGGCGGTGCGATGTTGGTTACTGCGTGTGAGCACGGACTTCTCTTCTTCAGTACTGATTTTGATACTCTCATCCATCTTTGGGATGGACTTCTGCATAAATAAAACAGGACACTTTGTGGAAGAGTAGTGTATGTTCACTCACCCCTTAGTGTGTAATTTCAACTTCGTATTATTAAACATCATCGAGAGAAAAAATGTGTCTCCTTACTTTTCGACAACCCCTCGGACTTGGGTGGTAGAGGTTGACAGTTTGGAGAAATTAAAAGGTCAGCTGGACAATTTCCTTTTTTCTTATTTATTAATTATTATTATATACATATACAGTATATTTTTAAAATTTTCTTCTTATGATTATTTTATTCATATCATTTTATTTTATTTATTTATTTAGTTTTTGCTATTGTATTATTGTTGTTAATAATTTATTATTATTCATTTATATTTTTGGCTGGCGTGGCATAAGCCATAGGCTTGCTTGCACCATGCGGCCATTGCGAATACTAATACTACCTCACTCTACCTAATCGCCTATTTTTTTTTTCTTTCTTTTTTTTTTCCCTTTTTTTAAAAAACTTTGTCTCCGCTCAGGAAGCTGAGGCGCCCCTGACAGAGACTATCCAGAGAATTATGGGCAGTTTGGCTACTTCCTGGTTGTGTTGGCGGACAACGTGGGGTCCCACCAGGACCCACGTTGTCCTGGCATTTGGCCCTGTGGCCAAATGCCAGGACACCCAACTAAACCCAACACAATACTGCACATTTAGCAGAGACCACAGATGGCTGCTCTTTTTTCATTTTAATGAAAATGAAGGCCGCCGTAGCCTAGTGGTCAGGCGCGCGGGTGCAAAACGTACACGTGCCTTGAGTGATCGGGGTTCAAGCCCGTGACTGCTGAATACGGTACTGTTCCTTGTATTTTGTCTATCTTGTGAATTTCTCTGACGGTTTGGTCGTCCCGGAGTATAAACAGAAAATTTAAATTTAATTTAATTTAATTATAACAATGTTTCGGGCAGTGCTGAACCGTATAGCTCCTGTGTTATACTGGATAGCAACATATACAGGGGCAGGTGTTGATATCATTGCCTTGAAAAATAGAGAAATATCGAAAAGCGAAACCAATAGAAGTAATAAATTGATTAATTATTTTCGTAGAAAAGCTTATAGTTAATGAATGAAAATTTACCAACTGATCGCTTTTCTTAAGATTTTGTCTACTTTACTTCCTTATACTTCTGCAAGCAGGAAATAATAATAATAATATTTTGCAAGCACGAATCAACGAGCGTGAAAGACTTCTTCTTACTGGCCATTATGTAAGAACCCATTCTCACAACTCCTAATAATAATATTTTTATATATTGGAAAATTATTATAGTTTTAAATAGACGGAATTAAGTAATTTGCTCGCGCTCCTCTGTTATTCGTTTCAGTAGAGAGCGGATTAGCGTTAGCAACAGGGGGGCCTGTTCGAAATGAAATTAAACTCTCCAGAGAGAGATCTTTACAGACCTCTTTAATGATTGGAGCAGTGTGGAATTGGAGGCAAATTGCTGCAATGCATAAAGGATGGTTGAGTGGGAGAAGACAGAGAGTGGTAATCAATGGACACTGCTCTTCGTGGACTAATGTTATTAGTGGAGTCCCCAGGGTTCAGTGTTGGGTCCATTGTTCTTTTCTGTATTTAGAAATGATATTGATGTTGATATATCAGGCGTAATGTCCAACTTTGCAGACGATACGAAGGTTGGCAGGGTTGTTAATGACACTAATGACAGTAACGCTGCTGCATCAGGATCTGGAAAGGTTGAGCAGATGGGCTGAGAGGTGGCAAAGTTTAACATTGCAAATACAAAGTACTGCATATGGGAAGCAGTAACCCAAGAGTAACATATCAGCTGTGTGGTAGAGATTGAAAAGGACCTGGGGGTGATTGTGCAGGCAGATATGAGGTTTTATTGAGCACTGCAGATGGTCTGCAAGAGTTGATCGTGGTGTCTTCTCAATGATATACAGCAATTTTTCTAGCAGAGACAAGAAGGTGATTATCTGCTTCTTTAAGGCAATGGTCAGGCTAAACCTTCAGTACTGTAAACAGATCTGGACTCCTCGTTTTATGATGTAGAGCTGCTGGAACGAGTACTAGAGAGAGAGAGAGAGAAGGGCAACAAGATTAGTGAGAGGAACGAAGGGTTGCTCTTACAAAGAAAGGCTTACGTTTTACAGATTACAGGATCTGGAGACTAGTCAAGTGCGAGGTGATCTGATTGAGGTGTATAAAGCCTTAAAGGGTTTGAGCATGCTCAAAGCTGATGGGATTCTGTATCTTGCTCAGAATAATCACCTGAGAGGGCATAAATTGAAATTGAGGAAAGAGAGTTGTAGGATAGATGTGGGGAAGTTTGCCTTTAGTTAGCGGGTGGTTCATTGCTGAAACAAACTTCTATCTGGCAGTCGTTGTAGAAGTTGATACCTTAAATAGATTCAAGGCAGAACTAGACAAACATTTGGAGCGAGTGAGTGGGTGAAATGAGAAGGGTTTTTTTGCTGATCCTCTCTATATATATTTTGGCTAATGCAAGCTTGCTTTCTTGCATCATGTGCCTTTACTAATGCTAATGATGATGGTCTATTTTGATGAATGGTCAGAACAATTCCCTTTTAAATTTTCGCAGCATTTATCACTTGTCTGGTGTTTATGTACCTGTCATTCCGAATGAGCTGGTAAATGAGTGTTTTTGCTTTCACTGGACGTTAGTCTACCTGCCATTGGTTAGTCCTTGATACCGAAATCACTTTTCGAAACTGTTGTTGCCACTTTTGAACATTAATCAATTGTCTGGTCCCCAAAGACTGTCAGTTTTCTCCGGATTGATGTGAGCGACTGATCGCCCGATTTGAACAGGAACTCCATTACATACCGTTGCAGGAAAAGGCTTTCCCTTTGCCCATCCTTATCTTTAGATATGAAAATATCAGAAAAATCATATTAAGTGCGTTAATGAGTAACTAGTAGTACAACAAGTGTACATCATAAATTACCGTCCCCCCACGTCCTTATGGATGCGCGTGTTTGAGTAATTTTGCATTACTTATTGATTTTTCCTTGCAGTTCAGATGAGAGAGGGATGGGGAGAACAAGACAGGTGAATAGAGAAGATAAAAACGATAAATAGATGCAGAGAGAGGAGATATACAGAGAAAAGGATAAATAGATGATGATGGTTAGATGAAAAAGAGAGAGAGAGAGACAAAAATAGGAAGGCGCTTTAAATGTAAATGAGAAAAGAGAGTAAACTGACATAGCTAGACAAATAGGAGAAATAAAACATATAGAAAGAAGAAAACGAAGCGACAAAGAAAAGAAAAATGTATATGGAGGAGGAACACTAAAATTCTTTCATTTCATAAAGCGGTTCATTCGCAAACAGGGTTCAAAAAGACCGCTTAAAGAGGCACCGCTTTTCATCTCATTCCCTTTCACCATTATTAAGAAAAAAAAAGTGTTACCTTACTTTTCGGAAACCCTTAGTAGGCAACTTATTCCAGTAATTTATAACTCGCTGGCTAAAAGAAAACCTCCTGCGATCCAGTCTAAACATCACCCCCGTAACTTGAAATTATGGCCCCTTGTTCTAGAATCATTTATAACCGTGAAAATTTCGGAGCGAACTCTGGAATAGCCTTGGAATCCAAAGAGAGGCCAAAAAAAAGAAATTTTTATTGGAAAGGAGATAATGGGAAGATAGGAAGAGGGTGGGATAAAAGTGGTGGGATAAAAAGACCGTAGTTGAGGCACCCGATTTGAAAGAGGACACAGTAAGGGAACCCCTGGTACAGGATGCCCATCCTGGTCCGGGGGGTTGGAGTTGAAGGTTATATTTTCTATACCTGATTCAGCTCATATGCTACGATTGCAAAGGATTAAACACTATGTGTTTAATCCTAGATTTCACGATCTAATCTTCTTATTAACTCATGAAACTCATTTTGGTGATGTAATGACACAAATAAGATTTTTTTTCGAAAAAAGTAGTGCTATGTCAGGGCAACTCGTTGTGAAGGCATTGATTGTTTTCATGTGAGCATTACTGAAAAAATAATAATACTAATATTAATAATAAAAAAATAAAATAATCTAACGAATATTTTATTTTATTTATGACAGACAATGTTACCGTTAACCAACATTACAGCATTAGTAATATACAATTAATATTACAGGTTAATTAATATTATTAGTGATAATCCAGTTAATGTTATATTATAGTTAATTAATAGTATTTTTATTATTAGTGATGGATTAAGAAATAAAATCTAATTTTAGCATTATAAGTTATAACATTTTTAAATATCTTCAAAAAATATTTATATATTCTTACAAATTAAAGTACAGTATATACATTTTTCGAAATTTAACATAAGCATGTATCTTTATTTTATTTTATAAAGCCGAAAAACATTTCAAAATTGAAAAAAAAAAAAGAAAAAGCACAAAAAATTGTATATATATTTTTATATAAATATATTTTTTCGATAATATTTAAATTTTCCCGCATCCCCCGTGATTGCATTCCTACAAGTACCAAAACATAAAGGATAATTTAAATAGATAGCATTTTCTTATCTACTGCAGCAAGCGCTGCTTAAAGTACATATTGCTGTTTAAAATTGAAAATTTCATATTATAAAAAAAAATTAAGATTAAAAAAAAGTTCCAGGAACTATCACAGTGAAGAGCTGCTGTTTAAACTAATTTTAAGAATTGACAGAGTTTTCTAGTAAAGGTTTCTTAATAAAACTGAATTATGCGAATTTTGCTAACGCGGCTTATTGGATCTACACTGCTCGACAAAATTAACAGAACACGTATGAACGGGTTTAAGTCGTTCAGCATGCGATGAAGTGGAAAAGAAATTGGTATGAAGAAGTGGAAAAGGATAACGATCAAGTGAGGAAACAGCCAGAAACTTCGGACAGGTATAAGGGACATTTATAGGGGTTGTATAAGAATTGCCAAAGAGATCGCTTTACACAAGTCGGAACAAGATGCTCGAAAATATGGTCACATGACAGGAGAACAGCGAATGATCCCTCTAAAAGCTAATCGGGCCTGACAGCAGTGAACCATGCTCTATATAAGGGTGTCTCTGAGATTTTGTGGCAATAAATCCCATTCTTCCACCAGCGCACAAATCCCATTCACCCCACCAAGTGACCGAGGAGTTGTACGCCCTTGGGCGTACAATATGATAATTTATATGCATTATTCCTTGCGTATAAATTATAACTTCTATGCAAGGAATGCATATAAATTGTCATATTTATCATGAATATAAATTATCGCCTGATAATTTATATGCGTCCCACGCATTTTTCTTCTTTGCCACGAGTCTCATTAATTCATCGGACATCCATTAAGGTGTAAACTTTGAACAGTATTTCTTAATTGGCATGAAAAGCTTCCAAGATTAATTCTTTGAATGCTTCCCATTTTGAATATGCTGTTGCTAACATCATCAGTTGATCGCACTCTATTCAATTTGAAAACTGTTTAATACCACTGTAGTCTCCTTTATGAAAACAAAAACCCTTCCGTTTACCCCTGATGGTAGTTACCTCTTTGAGTAAATCCCACTTCAGATTCTTAATGCATGAAGATTCACTACTGATAATCAGATCTAGGGTGTTATTCCTTGTGGCCTCTGTAAATTGCTGCTGTTGAAAATAATCCTCCAATAAATCCTCAAAAGCTTTGCTAACGTGCGAGTGACCAACAACATGTTCCAGTCAATGTCTGGGAATTTAAAACCCCCCATTACAGGACATTCTGATTTGCAGTCCCACTTTATTTCTCCGTTCTGTTTTTTGTTGTACTCCTCACAGTCTTTAATCCAACAACACTCTGTTGCTCTAATTTTTGCTTTTCCAGTGCTGATGTCACACCAAACTGAATCAACACTGCAGTGTCCACCCAGACAAATAGGCATTAAAATTTAAAGGAGTTTTTAAAATATAAAAATTCTTAATATTTCTTATAAAATATTCATTTATTATAATTGAAAAATATTTTGAAATTATATTTCTATTATAAAAGTTCTTATTTATATTTGAAATTATAAATGAAATTACAAATATTAACACCGCGATTCATTTCATAAATCTATTTATTAGAGGTTTGTCAGCAAGAAATTTGTATATTCTTTGTCGCCCTGTATCTGTGAGATTATATGTGTTACATTTCCTTTTTCTGCGGTTCAAAATCAATTAGGTTTATATTTTTGTAGAGCAGTTCAATGAATTGCGTTGCGGATAGATTGGCTTCTGAAAATGAAAGAAACGAAATGAGGTTTCAGATCGGAACATTTGATAAAACATGTAAACCGGATCAAGATGATGATCAGAATGAAAATTAGGTATGCATTAATCAATTTCAGTTCGTACTTACCCAATTGAAAAGAAATGCGATGACGTGAATTTTGTTCTTTTAAGGTGTGCAACACCTGGTCTGTTATCATTTCGCTCTCTCTATCACATTCTGAATAGTTCAGTCTCAATATTTTCAGCTTCTTAAATGTTTGTTCTAGTGACAAACATAAGTCATTATTTATGTCCTTGTAGCTCATGGATAATTCTTGTAGATTTGACAGCATACTGAGAATATTGAGCAGTTCTGCAAGGTAAGCAACAAAATCAGCAAAACATGCAAGTAAAAATAAAATAAAAGTTGTTGTTTATGGAAGTAATAGCCACAATAAACAATTTAATTAATTAACACTTCGAATTTACAAAAAAATTACCTGACAGTATAAACTTACCTGGATACATTTTTGACTTCTAGAAAACATTGAATGATGGAAAGTTTTCTTATTGATCGGTTATTTTGGAAAGTTGAATTTGAAATGTCGAGTGCCCTTATTGATTCCAATTCGGTGTTGATCCATTGGAATTTTTCTAATTCGTTCTGTTGTTGTCCTGTTCATTTAATATTTAGTAATGTATTATTTGTTTTTTGGTCTGTGCTTTCCTGTAAGAAGTATCCGATATCGATAATCGAAAGTTCTTGTAAGTTACAGTTCCTTAACAGTTCAAAGAACCTAATAATTTCAATCTGTAATTGTCTATTGTTATACTGCTCCCCTTCGTAAAACGTTATTGAAACATCCTTCAAACTGGCGTGAAATCTGTGAAAAATAGATGTGAAATTAATTAGCAGCCTCAATACATAAAAGAAAACACAGAAGACACAGAAATATCGCAATTATATTAATTGAATTCGTTCACTAAAAAAAACGAAATAAAATAAAATTGAATTGCATACATCGATAAAAACTGCTAATCATGTTTATAATTACTGTTATTAATGAATATTAATTTTATACACTAAATTAATATGAAGTAATACAAATTACATAAAAATTTTCTAAATTAATTTCAACTTCTCGAAAACATTGAAAGATTTAAAGTTTTCTTAATGACTGGTTATTGAGTTGAATTTAAAATGTCGAGAGCCATTGTTTATCACTGCTACACGAAGCGATTTGCCACTCCGTTCCCCCCCCCCACAATAAAAAATTCAATTTTTGCCAAAGTACCTTTCTCTGTATTAATGCATGTGTCCATGTGCGACCAACTTCCAAAAGCCATAGTCTCTCCTCCTACGAACAATTTTTTTGTATAGAAACCAGAGCTGGTTCAGACAATTCTGCCCAGTTGTGCCCCCAGTGTTCCATGTTCTTCAGCTTAATGCGGTATAAGTGTTCTTCTGTTTTCTTATTAAATTTAGAGAATTCACTGCCGGATTAACAATCATTTTAAGACTCGTCATTATTGTTGGTGTTTTTATTGAGGGTCGTGATATTGGGACTCATCGTGTCATATATTTCACATTGTTTATTTTTTGGAACTTACGAGTAAAAAAGTTGGCATGTTCGGAAGAAGATGGCAAAGATATCGTACTCGGTGGCGTAACCATGCCAATGCGGGGAATCGGGGCCTACGAACGAAAGGGGTCGTTCGTAGACAGAAAAAATAAATAAAATAAAAATTGCATAAAAATGTAACTTTGTTACTTCTATTTATGATACAATTTACTGTCAAAGAACAACAAGACGTAAACGTAAACAGCGCTATAATTAACAACGAAGCTTGGATTCAGATGAAATAGGACAATGAAAATGTAGGAATTTAGCTTGATTTTCTTAAGTACGAACTTAAATTAATTATTGCGTATCTAATTTTCATTTTCATCATGATCTTGATCCGGGTTAGGTGTTACATATTACAATAGCTAACTTAGGCCTAGTGTTTCTATTGTATGCTGCAGAGGATCCTATTGGAAATCCTAGGATACTAAACATATCACCCCTCTTTGGTGAATATGGTTCCAGCAGACGTTGGATGTCAATCATGTAGGTGGCCTTTTCCATCTTTTCCACAAGGGTTATGTCCGGTCTGTTGTGCGGAGTAATCTTATCCGTTATTATGGCCTGATTCCAGTATAACCTTTGGGTTCGGGTCTGTAGTACTGCCTGGGGTGCGTACTTGTAGTATGGTACACTTTCTTTGGTCAACTGGTATTTCCTCACTAGCTTCTCGTGTATTATCCTGGCTACCTGGTCATGTCTATGAGTGTACTCAGTCTGGGTGATCACGTTGCACCCCACGGTGATGTGTTGGATCGTTTCTGAGGCCAGGTGGCATCGTCGACATGTGTCATCTGACATTCCGGGCTTCTTTGCGATGTATTTTCTATAGTTTCTGGTGTTGATTACATGGTCTTGGATGGCCACCATGAATCCTTCAGTCTTGGGGAAGAGCGTCCCGCTTGTGAGCCATACATTGGAAGCAATGTTGTCGATGTGATCTTGATGGAGGTCATTGTAGTGTCTGCCATGGAGCGTCTTCTTTGCCCATCTTTCTATCTTCGTTTATTGTACCGTCTGGGCGGGAAGGATGGGTTTCCTCGCTTAGGTTGAGTGGGGTATGCCACTTATCTATCTTCCTTATGGCCTGGTGGAGGGATGCTGTGGTGTTCTCGAAGTAATCCTTCAGGTTAACTGTCGCTATTTTCTGTTGTTCTATCAGGTCTATCAGGCCCCTTCCTCCCTCTCTCTTTCGATGTATTGCTATTCTCTCCACTGCTGACTGCGGGTGGTGTTGGCGACTCTTGGTCATCATTATCCTTCGCATGAATCTTCTAGCTCGGTGTTAGTCCAATCTATGACCCCGAATGTGTATGTTAGTACTGGAGCTGCATAGGAGTTTATGGCTTTAACTGTGTTCTCTCCGTTCAAATTTGCTTTCGGCAGGCTTCTAAGTCTCTGATGGTATTTTTCGGTCAGGCATTTCTTGATTTCCTCGTGCTCTAACTGCTCAGCCTGCATCATCCCTAGGTATTTGTAGGTCTCTCGTTCTGTCATAGCTTCGATCTCTTTACCAGTCAGCAGCTGGTAGTTTCGGCCAACTAATTTTCCCTGGTGCAGTGTGTGGGTCTTGCATTTTTCTAGACCAAATTCCATCCTGATGTCCTTGCTGAATTCTTCGGTGATCTAGAGTAGTCTTCTTTATTATCATCATTTTATTTTCGAAGTAATGTCACTTTACAGCTATGCTGCTACAGGACACGAGTTTCATACAGAGTTTAAATATAAATGACAGACAAATGCATTGTGTACAGAGCCCCCATACAATGCACGGCCTTAAACAGCTTCTGGTGAAGATACTTCAACATAAGAAACAACATATAAAAGTACTTGAGAGACAGAAAACAATTTTCTACTGAGAAGGTTAACGAAGAGTTTTTATATTATAGTTGCAGGAGAGAGGATTCTCTTGGCTCTCCTCCATCTCTCTCTCTCTCTCTCTCTCTCTCTCTAATCTTTCTATCTTCTTTTCTCTCTCTCTCTAATCTTTCTATCTTCTTTTCTCCTCTCTCTCTCTCTCTCTCTCTCTCTCTCTCTCTCTCTCTCTCTCTCTCTCTCTCTCTCTCTCTCTCTCTTTCACCTCCCGCAGTATCCAATATTTCTTTTTTCTCTCTTTCTGTTTCTCTCTCTCTCTCTCTCTTTCACCTCCCGCAGTATCCAATATTTCTTTTTTCTCTCTTTCTGTTTCTCTCTCTCTCTCTCCAAACACTCCCATGCTAACCAATGAGGTCTTTACAATCGTCTTAATGAATAGAAATGAGAGAAGAGTGGTATTTATCTCGGAGGGCTTTTTTAACGTTGTAAAAAATTCACTCTGTTAGAATTAGAGAGGAAAAAAATTCAAAAAAACAAAGGAAAAAATAGAAACCATTTCTCGACACATTTCTATGAGATTAAAAAATTCACGCTTACTAATTTCTCTCCAGCTGACTGAGGATTGTCCGTCCACTGCGCATTCATATCTGCACATCCTTCTCTTCCTGAAGATCTAAATCAAATACAAATTAAACCTTTCCTGACCGTCCCACATGCCAAGATTATTCGCCCGACATCGACAATCTAATTTACCAACAAAAAGTTTAAAAATATCTTTCTGAGAAACATTCAGAGAACAAGAGGTTTTCGGGCGTTCACCCCTTTTATCGATTATATTCGCCACCGACTCGACGAAATATTAAGAAACGTTACGTTTTTCGGTGACGCAGGTTACAAAACATTTCACAGATGAACGTTGTATGGAGAATGACAGAAGAACCAAGCTGGTATTGACTAATAGCGTGGACACTGGCTTTACAACTAGCTGTCCTCTTCTGGTAATGCAGTGCCCTCTGTTGAAACAACGCAAAGGTGGCATCGAGAAAACCAAAATATATAGCAGTACATTGAGTGTGAAAAGAGACTGAAACGCAGGGTTGTCAGCATCTTCTTTCTCTCTCTCTCTCTCTCTCTCTCTCTCTCTCTCTCTCTCTCTCTCTCTCTCTCTCTCTCTCTCTCTCTCTGTGACGATAAGGTATGGTCGCGATCTGCCGTCTATGTGATCTGTCGCGGTGTTCATACATGTTTGTGATCGTAGTAGCGGACTAAGTTTTCACCATTGATTTTGTTTTACTTCAACCCTTTTTTTCTCCTTCTATCTTCTCTGCCTCGCTTTATCCTATGTGACTGTTAGCAAATCTGGAAGTTGAGTATTATTTTCTTTGTACAAGTGACAGCTGTAGCAGATTGGCAGTCATCTGACTCCCGAATTACTGATCCTTCTCTTATTCTTTGCATTTCTTTGCCTTTATGTCATGCGAGCTGTTTGGGCTAAAGGTGAGATGTTTGTTCAATTTTTATTTAATTCTTTTTTTCGTTTCTTCTTTTCACGTCCTGTTCCATAACGTCCAGAATAAGAGTTTATCCCGCGAATTATTGGGTACACCAACGTAAGAAACGAAAAACGACTTGTTTTTCGTTTTTCGGAAAAACTTGTAAAACTTTTCTTCAAAATTAATACTTCGGAAAAGAAAATTACAACATAATGCGCATCTTTAATTATTTATATTAACTATAAAATGGCGTATTATAGAAATCATAAATATGTTATTAAAATTTAAAAATAATAAAATATTTTAAATTTCAAAGTCTCACTTTGCATATTTTTACTAAAAATATATTTATCCTTTATTATTAATATTTAAATGGATATCCGTTCTATTTAATTAATAGCTCCTACAGGAACTTGTCACTAATGCTTTATCATTGTATCAACTGAAGTCGCCATATTTTTGTAAAAGCATTTTTTTCTTATTTTCACACTTCTATCGCTCTATTAATCAAATAATTTTGTACGTTTAAGTGAATAAGGTCCAATAATTCACATTAGTAATTATTCTCATTATTTCTGCAGTTTATAACAACATTACAGTTTATTGCTTTCCTTTCTGAATACACCAAATAATTTCTAATATCAAAATTTCTAGCATTAAATGTGTGCAATGGTGTAAAGACAATATAATCATACCAATACATCACTATGTTTCTTCATATCTCACAAAACGCTATTCATTATCCTTACAGTAGTGGATAATTTAATTATATGTTGTTTCCAAAATTTCCCTTAATTACCCGTTCCAAAATAAGGTGTTTGACATTCTTACATCTCAAGATAACACATATCTCTTACGTGTATATAGAACAAAGTTTACAGTCCTTATATCTTATCTATATAATAAGTCCAATTTCCCTATCAGACCCCCTTACTTCCCTTTATACTAGAACATGTTCAAACTCTCTATTAATTTAAGGGTACTTCCTTTAAAGTCCTTTCCTCTCTTAACCTAGTATTGTGTTCTTATCTATTACTTACATATGCTGCTGTGTGGGTTTCTCTGCAGGCTTTTCTTTGTTCCTGCTCAGGGCGGCCATCGTCTTCTATATAGGGCATTGTCAGAATCCTCCTGGAAATCGTCGTCTGGCTAGTGGGCGGCTATTTTTCTATTGGAATCTGCTTTCCGTCCGAACTCTCACCTCTCTCTGTTCTGTAACTATTAAATCTCGTCAGGGTAGTCATTTGCTTCTGCCCGGTTTGCTCTGGGTATCCGAATCGTTCCACGACTCAGGATGCTTGACAGAATCGTGAGGTTTCGCTTCTCTGCTCTATCGGGAAACAGGACCTTTCGAAGTTCTGTTTCTCTTTCTTTTCTTCTCCACTCCTTTTTTTTTTATATCTCTCACTTATCTTTCAATAGAGAGACTTTCGTTTTCTGCATACTGCTCAGGTCGGTCCGCTTTTTCATCCTTTTCCTGATTGGGTTATCCTTTTTTCAACAGAGACTATTCTCTTCCAGGACTCGCCTTTCGAACTCTCCCTAACACAGCGGCTCCAATCTCCCACTAATTTACAAACAAAACATGACTAATATATCTACATCACACACATGAGCAACAGACATTCTCCTCCGTAATTTCCGACTCGAAAAAACAACAATCCTCCGTTCACTTCCCCGCATAGCATTTTTGTTCCTTCCTACAGCCTAATTTTCAGCCAATCATAACCCGATCACTATCTACCTCTTCATCCTCATTCGCTCGCCCTTACTACTTCCGTGTCGAGGCCCTTATCTTTCCAAAAGGACTTCCGACTTCTCGAATTTTCCAAAAGCTTCGTCGGAACTTCCGGGAGCTTAGAAGGATCTAGAATCTTCCATATGTCCATCCCGGTCCACTTACTCCTTTAGTCATGCTTTATTTCAAGCTATCGCTCCTTGAAATTATTAAAGTGCTCCCAGGGTCGGCCTGTTGCATCTAGTGGCAAGCTAACCCACCTCGGTGTATGTTCAATCGCCGGTCACCCTTTCCCTCTTAATCTTAAAAGTGCGAACCTTCTTGGGTTAAATAGAAAGGGTGCAAGAATATTTGCTGGAGCTATCGAGGCAGTGTTAGTTGTGTCGGAAAACTGCTAGCTTGGGGAAGACAAAGACCAATAGATTGACAGTATCCACTGGCAGAGGTGAAAGAGATTCTTGCACTGCTTCTATTAGAATGAGCAGAAGCCTGAAAAACAAGATTCAGAATATTTCAAAGGACTGCTGGGAGTCATTGCGGTACAGGTCAACACCATGGGTTGTGTTAGGGTAGCTAAGAATAGGAACAGGTGCATGTATACTTGCGTGTACACCAATGCCAGGAGTTTAGTAAATAAATTTGATGAATTTCAGGTATTGCTCAAAACATCAAAGGCAGATATTGTTGGGATATCAGAGACGTGGTGTCACACAGATATAAGGGATGCAGAACTGGAATTTGGGGAGTACAACGTCTACAGAAAGGATAGACAGGATAGGAAGGGAGGAGGGGTAATGCTATTAGTTAAGAAATACATAAAATCCAAGGAAGTGAAGCAGTAGACATCGTTGGACAGTGCAGTGTCGAGTCAGTTTGGTGTGAACACAAGGTTGGGAGATCAAAATTGAGAGTAGGAGTGTGCTATAGGCCGAATGACTCTGATAAGTATAATAAGGAACTGTACAGGGAAATAGAGTGGGCCAGCAAATCAGAGAGTCTTATAATGGGGGATTTTAATTTCCCAGATATTGACTGGAATTTAGGGCTGGTCACTCACACACTAGCAAGGCTTTTGTGGATTTATTGGATGATTGTTTTCTACATCAGCATGTTCAAGAGGCAACAAGAGGAAGGAATACTCTTGATTTGATTATCAGCAGTGATTCTTCATGCATTAAGAATCTGCAGATAAAGGAACCAATAGGTGGCAGTGATCACAGTGTGCTGAAGTGGGATCTACTCAAAGAGGTAACTACCATCAGGGGTAAAGGGAAGGGTTATTGCTTTCGTAAAGGCGACTACGATGGTCTGAGACAATATTTAAATTCTATACAATGGGAACAACTGAAGATGTTACCAACACCAAATTCAAAATGGGAAGCATTCAAAGAACTTATCTTGGAAGCTACTAGGCTTTACATACCAACTAAGAAATGTTGTTCAAGATTTAGGCCTAAATCGATGTCAGATGAACTAATGAGGCATATGGCAGAGAAGAAAATTGCATGGGATACGTATAAATTAACCCGTGAAACAGAAGGCCATAATAGATACAAGTTGATCTGTAACCAAGTTACAAAGGAGATCAGGCAGCCAAAGGAAGATTACGAGAAATCTTTGCTAAGGGATGCAAAGCAAAACAGCAAAGAGTTCTTTACTTATGTAAACTCTAGAAGGAAGGGGATGAATCAGATTGGTCCACTTGATATCGATGGGTAAACTGTTGATGATCCTGCTCAGGTAGCTAACAAACTAAATGAATATTTTGCATCGACATTCACACATGAGGAGTTATTTAGCGAGGGGAAAGCCAGAGGTGTATTCAACTCTAGCAGTAAGCTAGAGAATCTTGTAATAACTGAGAGGAAAGTGGAGGAGAAATTGTTGAATTTAAATATAAGTAAGGCACCTGGAGTGGATTGGATCTATCCAGTTATATTAAAGGAGGCAGCAAAGGAAGTAAGCAAACCCTTAGCCATAATTATGAGAGCTTCCTTGGACTCAGGGGAGGTACCCATGGACTGGAGATGTGCAAATGTGACCCCAATTCAAAAAGGAGGATCAAAGGCTGACACAAGTAGTTATAGACCTGTGAGTTTAACTTCTGTTCCCGGAAAATTAATGGAGCCACTGGTTAAAGAAGCACTGCAGGATCATCTAGACAAGACTTCAGTTATAGCTCGAACATAACATGGTTTTGTTACGGGGAATCCTTGCCTGTCCAATTTGATTGAATAGTATGACGCAGTCACAAAAGAACTGGATGCAGGGAATAACTTTGATATTATATATTTGGATCTTAGAAAGGCTTTTGTTACTGTTGCACATGGAAGACTGCTGCACAAATTGGAGCAGTGTGGCATTGGAGTCAAATTGCTGCTATGGATAAAGGGATGGTTGAGGGGGAGAAGACAGAGAGTGGTAATCAATGGACACTGCTCATCGTGGACTAATGTTATCAGTGGAGTCCCACAGTGTTCAGCGTTGGGTCCATTATTGTTTTCGGTATTTATAAATGAAATTGATGATAGTATATGAAGCTTAATGTCCAAGTTTGCACACGATACAAAGGTTGGCAGGGTTGTCAAAGACACTACTGACACTATGCTGCTGCAACAGGATCTGGAAAGGTTGAGCAGATGGGCTGAGAGGTGGAAAATGAAGTTTAACATTGACATATGTAAAGTACTACATATGGGAAACAGCAATCCCAGAGCAACGTATCAACTCTGTGGTACTACACTGACAGTGGTAGAGAATGAGAAGGACCTGGGGGTAATTGTACAGGCAGATATGAAGTTCTCTGAGCAGTGCAGATGGGCTGCAAGTGTACCTCATGGTGTCTTGTCAATGATATACAGGAATTTTACTAGCAGGGATAAGGAGGTGATTATTCCCTTATATAAGGCAATGGTCAGGCCACACCTTGAGTACTGTATACAGATCTGTAGGCTCCATTTCAAGAAGGATGTAGAGCTGCTGGAACGAGTACAGAGAAGAGCAACAAGATTAGTGAATGGAACAAAGGGTTGCTCTTACGAAGAAAGGCTTAATTTTTGGAAATTACAGTGTGTAGAGAATAGGCGCTTGCGAGGTGATTTGATAGAGGTGTACAAAGCCTTGAAGGTTTGGGCATGCTCAATGCTGATGGGATTCTTCCTCTTGCTCAGAATAATCACCTGAGAGGGCATAAATTCAAATTGTGGAAAGACAAATGTAGGATAGACGTGCGGAAATTTGCCTTTAACCAGCGGGTGGTTGGTTGGTGGAACAGACTTCCATCCTTTATCGTTGAAGTTGATAGCATAAATAAATTTAAGGCTTAGCTGGACATGTATATCGAACGAACAGCGGGGTGAAGTGGAGGTTTTTTTTTTTTTTTGGCTGATGCTGCATAAGCTTGCTTTCTTGTATCATATGCCTCTACTAATGCCAATGCTAAAAGCGGTCACTTTATTCCATTCTATCAGAGAACTGCCGCCGTTTTGTTTATGGTAAACAAGGACTGCCTTTTACCGGTGCTCCCATTGTACTATTTTCTCCGAACAGCTCCCCCCGTTGCTACGTTAATTCTTCCTCTACCTAACCTTACTGGAGATAGCGAGCGCATGCAAATCTAGAAACCGTCCGATTTAATTTACTAAACTATCATTTATTTACTTTTTTCTACTCTATATTTTCTTCTCTCCGGGATATTTCTATTATCATGGATACTTGTAAGAATAGGGTTCTTTCAGTGCTTCCTAACTGCCGTGACCATTGGTAATTGTTTCTTGCATCCTTTGCGCTTCTGATTACATCCCTCCTAAGTTTCCATCGTCAAACACGCAAAATTAACATTATTTATAACTTATTTATTCCTTCAACTTCAGTTTATTTTTTTTTTTGAAACAACTTCCTTTCACAGATATTTCTAGACATTTACAATATATATATATATTTATATTTAAAAGTACAAATATAAACATTATAAGCGATGAGATGCAAAAAATATTCTTTGAAATACCAAACAGGATGGTAAAGAGAATAGTTGAACATGAGAAGAGTGGAAGAAGCAGATCATTTAACTTCGATTCCACGCGGCATTGTTTTTCGTCAATAAATATAGTATCAACGAAAGGGAATTCCCATCTGGTGTCCTCAGAAATATTAAAGAATAAATGTTGAACAGTGAAACAGCGTTGTTTATTCTGGAGTGAAATTATTCGCACATTAAATCGAAATAAACTTGCTTAGACGTTCTCTTTACTTTTATTCTTAAAATTACTTGGCCAAATCATAATACAATTTGATATCCTTGTTTACAATATGAATACATTAAGTGAGGTGGCCTTGAATTTCAAATGCCCTATGAAATTCTGCAGTTAACATTACGTATTATTAGAAATAAGTGTATTTTTAAATGTAAGAATTACTGGAGTGAGGATCGTGTAGTGTCAGTTAAACAACGGGTATCTATCGACAGTGCATCGAATTATGATAAGATTTTATTCGTACGGACCGTAAATTAATGTTTCACGCCCACGATGAACATAATTTATGCTTTCTTTTTACGCAGTTTGATGTCCTGTTTTGTAATTACACCTCATTTCTTTATTTGATTGCGGATTGTTTACAAGTATCACATTCATTTTTATTTTTTGTATATTTGTTCAAAATCAGTACGCAAATTTCACACAGATTTTGGTCCGCATTCGGTTGCACCATCTGTTATTAGAATTAAGTATAAAATACAAAAGATCAGTATTCAATGATTTTGTGGACTTACGTGGACCTAACTCGAACCCAGCCTATATCAAGCGAGGTTGCTTTGAAAGACTTCTTGATATACCGATGATTAAATGAAAAATAAAAAAGAAAAGAAAGTATCGTGCAGAAAATCGTTTCTTACATTTTCAGAATGCAATGTGACAGAACAAGTACTTAAAGAGTTACTAAATGTTGACATTCTGCTCATTAAATTTCATCTTAAATCTACATTCGACAAATAAAATATTACCTGGAGACATTACTGAAACCTTCGCTGCAACAATAAGAGAAACAAAGAGAGAGTTAATTTGAACATTATTTATTTGAACATATTTAAAGTATTCATGAAGAAATCAATGGTATTTTGTGATTTGAAAGTGATTTTCAATATAATTTTTAATAAAGACAGATTTTAACGGATGACCTTTTTTTTTAATACTGAACTACAGTTGCTTTCGAATAGATTTGAATAAATTTGTACCTGAACATCCTCGTGAATATTGTTGTTTGCCGTACAACGAATAATCAAACTCATTCATGGCAAGATTTCACTGGTTCTCTTTATTTCGAACACAGTTATAATTTGATTAGCGTTATTACTTGAATGCAATTAATGTGTTTTTTCATAATTATAAAGTTCGAAATTAATTTAAAATGGTTGAATTTTAAGCAGAAATTTAAAAAGTTCAAATAAATTTACCAAAAGTTGTGTGAAAATTACAAGTAAACATCGTAACTCCCAAGCTATATAACATTCTTACAATTCTGGTTAAAATTCTAAAATCTTAATTGCAGACACGGGTTAAACGAGCTTTTATCGGAATTCTAAAGAGGCCGCACAGGTCTTTACTAATAATAAAATCTCAATTCAGATTGCATACTGTTATGAGAACAATCCGTTTTTTGTTTTCCCGTATGAAGTTTTCAAGCATAGTTCCAGAAAGTGTTCAGCATTTACAGTATGGAAAAAATTTTCGATCTCCACCAAAATAGACCGGTGATGCTAAGTTTAAGTACTTAGCAATTAAATTTAACTTATTTAGTTTTCCACTCACCTAGGTTTATTAGAGTTCACATTTTGTCTTTCCAGTGAGCGAAATTTTTACACACACATAGCTGAACGAGAATGGTTTGCATTTGAAATTGTATGTTACCCAGAGCCACAATCCTTGACACGTTGTCTTCCTTTTGCTGCCAATATTTTATCAATTCTGGACGTTTCTTCTCCACTTTAATAACAACAACACAAGAATCTGAATGGAGGGTTGAAAATTTCACAAAATCAACACGAGCAATCCATTTGAAGATACAGAAATTGTAATGACACCAACCCCACGGCTAAAGGCAACTGAAATGCTATAATTATCACGTGGGAGTTTAACCAATCATAAACCAGCTTTGCACGATAACAAGCAAAAAAATTAAGTGATATCCACAATATTTTTTCAAAAATGTTTCCAACATTTGTGCGAAACGTAATCTGTATACTGTCCATAAGCCTGCAAAACGCAAAAATAGGTAGAACTCTGAGAAAAACCCCCAAATCAGCAGTGCCATAAACCTCCGTTTACGTCAGAATCCTTTGGTGTAATTCCTGGAATTCAAAGAGAGGGTTTTATTCTCCCTACGTGGTTTAACAAGTCTTATGACATCATATTCAATGTCGAAATGTTATAGACAAACAGATTCAATTCCAGGAACACAATTCCCAATTAAACAACATATTTTTACCTAATCGTTACATGTCTCTGTAGCCAATAAAAAATAATTCCATGTCTATATGAACGCAATAATATTTATTGTGATCCTGCGATTGTGTTTTTCCCAAAGCACTAACACGTTAGTATCTATTATCAATAGTTTAACAATTAAAACTAATTTTCTCTCTCAGTAATAGTACTAAGACACAGATAAAATCTGCAAAAGAATAAAAACTTATTTCTCTATCAATAATAATGTTAAGGAACGACAAAGACACAGATAAAAGTTACAAAAGAATATTGTATTTTATTCTTTAAAAAACTAAAGGTACGTACAAAATACAACTAAAGATTCACTAATCTAAATAAGCTAAGCTACTGTAACCACCATCTGTTGTTAAAGCATCGTTACTCCGATCGTGCCAGATGATGGACACGGTGGGAGCACCGGACGTGGAAAAACCGCTCTCGTCAACGGCATGGGGGTTTCGAGGACCACCAACATTTACATTGTCTTCTTCTTCTTCATACTCCCTGACAATAATTATGTCCGGCGAATGAACCTCACGATCGACGTATGCCGATCCTATTGACACTCCCGATGCCGACCGTGAGGAGTTGGATGCGGATATATCACCATCGTATGAAAGATGCAAACTTGCAGAGGTTGAAAATTTCATAGACACTTCCCATGAACAGAGGCTCTCATCCAGCGATAGAGATGAATTGGTGTAATCGATACAGGACTGCCCCGTACTAATGGGAGTTGAGCTCCGTGTTTTTGGAAAATATGTCGAGGCATTCCAGTCAAAGACCTCATAACGGTTAGCAACGTCCGAAAGGTCTATGTTGTCGCAGGAATCCAAGGGACGTTGCTAACCGTTATGAGGTCTTTGACTGGAAAATGTTTCTATGGTAGCGCTACCTAGCGGCGACCTTCGCAACTAAAATCGGTTCAAAGTGCCATCACTCCTACTATCAGGCTTGTCTCTCACATTCCAATCTTCCCTTTTTAATAATAAAATTTCTCTGTTGGAAACATTAAAAGTAATCTCCTTCTAATTAGATTGTTTATCTTTTCTAATACATTAGTAATCATCTCTTAAATCAAATATTTATCTCAATTCCTAATTTATGCTAACAACTTTACTTCTGACTTGTCAACTTATGACACTTCAGTGCATCACATATATATATATATAACATTCTATTTATAATCTAAAACATATAAAATAAAATATAAAAAATCTAAAATATTTTTTCGCAGCTAAAATCGGTTCAAAGTGCCATCACTCCAACTCCTGATCCATAAGAATAAAAAGTGATTTACTCAGAGAATGTTTTACTAAGAATATAACTAAACTTAACTAACCATTTTATGCATGTACTGTAATATAACAATACCAATTATAATATGTACTGGATCATTGAACAATTTCATTTATGTAAATATATGTAATAAAATCTTGTGTATATTTTAAACGAAGCCTTTGTTTAGTCATTTTGAACATACAGCCAAACCCAATTGAGGAACATAATAATATAGAAACCCCTTAGAAGCTAAAAGCTCCTGATAGACATTTGAGTCAGATTTCAAAGTGGGGAATTGTAAAGTACCTTTATTTGGTAATAATAAATATAAGGGAGGATATATATAAAGGGGTTAAAATATCAAATATAAAATAATAAATACAAAGATAGAATCCTCCCTCCCACAACATGACATACAGAAATACGTACTGCAATATGTTCCTTCACCGCTAAGTTCCCCTATTGTGGAGAAAGAATTATCCAAGAAATAATTAAGATGTTTAGAAATAAGCTAAGTTTGTTTTAGCTGCAAACTGCAGTTATCCGATGTTGAAGAACCTTATAAGTCCGTAGTCCTCAAGCGCAAGAGTGCCACAGGCTTTTGATGGACCAGCCAAAAATCAAAGTACTTAAAAATATATAAATTATGCGCTTCCCTCCTCACGTACGATGCTGTCCATTTGACCGTTGAATTCCTTTGAGCTGTCAGCCTAAACTACCTGCGGACAGAACTTGTTCCAGTAATCGCTGCTAAAAGAAAACTTCCTCTAATCTAGTCTATAACCTTTTTATCCCTTAATATGAATTCAGGTCATGTAATTCTTTTTAACAGTGAAGATTCCGTCTTCATTCACTGTAATAACCCTTCTCACAGCCTTGTAAACCTCAATCAGGTACCCTCTAAGGTTACCAAGTTTTGTAGCCTACATAAAAGGAGTCTTTCCTCGTACGGTCACCCTTTTGCCGATCTTACCTTACGAGAGTGCCCGTCTTTGGACCCTGTCAAAGAAACCCAACACTGTACTTCAAATGCGCTCTTCCAATTGCCTTAAACGGTGTGGTTATAACCTCCCTGTCTCTCCATGAAATTGTTCAACAAATCATTGAATGGACACCATGGCCTTTGATGGCCGCCTGTTTAAGCTGCGAAGAAAACCTCATATGTGGCCGTATCGTAATTTTCATATCCCTTTATTCCTCTTTCGTTTCTAATTGAACTCCGCCAATTTATTTTGGGGTCACTGTTCCCGAAGCGTAAGGTCACAAACTGTAAGTATAACTGCCACGTTTACTAACCATTATCGAAGCCTATTCAAGCATCCCGAAGCAGTGCTGCTTGGTCCTGATCATTAACGACCATTTAAGTCTTTACATCTACAAATTTTGACCCCATGCCCTTCATCGTCGTCGCTTTTCAAAATGATAAAAAAGGGGGAGGGTGCCAAGGACCGATCCTTGAGGGAAACCACTGCTGTCGTTACACCAGTCTGAAGAATAACCATTAGCTGACCTCAGGTGTAATGTTTATCTTGTACCGAAATGAATATGAATCTTCCTCCTTTCGTGTCTAATTTGCGTTTTGCAGCTTTTCGAGAACTCGTTATTATGAAACAAATAAAGAAAATGAAAACAAAAAGAGTTTAGAAAAGGACTTGCGGCAGCTTCAAGAAAGCTTTAGAAGAAGAGAAGCAAACGTTATGTTCCAATTCGCATTGAACCAAGCAGTGGTTCATTAAATAAAAATGAAAATCAATGTTTTTTATTACCACAGAAGATTTATATTTGATTATTTCTATCTGTTGTGTCAAAAATTTATAAAAAAATTATAAATATTCTTAATTGGAATTAATAAAACTATTCATTTGTTGGAGATTTTGATATGCAAAAGTTTAAAAAAATCTTGTGAGAGGAAAGTTTCTTGGATAGATAAACGTGAAGGTGCTAACGAGGATCCCTGCAGGACTCCAAAGGAGCAGTAAAATGTATACATGTACCGTTCCAAAAAGCATCGAAAGAGGTTTATTCGTCAAAAAAATTAGCGAACTATTTTAGGGAAGATCCATACATTTCTGTAAAATAAGGCACAAATTTTATAACTTCAGTAATTTTCTCGTATATAATATTCTCGCTTTAACAGTTTGCTCCTTTATTGAACTGTTTATTGGATATATCTTCTGCATATTAGCATTAGCATTCGTTGAGGCACATGATGCAAGAAGGAAAGCTTATACAGCATCAGCCAAAAAAAACCCTACCCATTTCACTCACCCAGTCACTCCAAATGTTTCCATAGTTCAGCCTTAATTTTGTTTAAGTTAGCAGCTTCAGCAACAACAGATGGAAGTCTGTTCCAGCAATTAACCACCCGCTGGCTAAAGGCAAATTTCGCACATCTATCCTACAACTGTCTTTCCTCAAGTTGAATTTATGCCCCCTTAGGTTCGTAATTTGAGCAAGAGGAAGAATCCCATCAGCATTGAGCCTGCTCAAACCATTCAACACTTTACACACCTCAATCAGATCACCTCACAGGTGCCTAGTCTCCAGACGCTGCAATTTGCAGAAGTTAAGCCTTTCTTCTTAAGCGCAACCCTTTGTTCCTCTCAGCAATCTTGTTGCTCTTCTTTGTACACGCTCTAGAAACTCTATATGTATATAACGTCTGTTTAGATATAACATAGACAACTCTTAAAGAAAAACTATGAGAGTAGTGTGAAAAGCAGCTTTTCATCTGTACCTCATATTGAGCTAATCCTTCACAACGAGTTGCCCGTGTATTGCACTACATCTAATAAGTAACCCTTCACTAATAGAGAAGACTATTGTTATGTATTCTCAGTGATCGCCAGCACCCAGATGACACCGTTTTAAAGCTAATTGGCTTTTCAAAGCGGGGTGGGCAGGTACCCTGGTATTGCAATTGAAGCGGTACTTATTCGAGGTAGTGCAATACATTGGCAGCTCGTCTTGAAGGATAAGGTGTCGCACAGGCTGATCACAAAGTGTCTGTTATTGTGTCACAGAAACACACACCCGACCAGTACTGTATACCCACTTTTGGCCGGCCCTGTAGACTGTGTTAATGATTATTATGTACTTGTACGTAGTAAAAAATGGATGAAGGAACTGAAGAATGAGAAAATTATTTTATTAGACATTTGTTATTATAATATTTAGCAGAATGTAAGGTTAAGTAAAGTTTATTGAAGTTCCACTATATTTCGGTTGTTCAAACAAAGAATAAATCCACAGTTGTTCGTCTTTTTTTTTTTTTTTTGACGTATTTTTTCAGGTAAAAATTGTGTCGTAGGATTTAATTACGTCTTTAACTTTCAGCTTATCATTTGTTGTACGATCATGAGGAAGATCGTTCTCCAAAAAAAAAAAAAAAAAGAAAAAGAAAAATGTTTGGTCAATTTTTCCAAGGAAAAAAGCTACAACTCTTTAATTTTCAAATCCTTGTAACTCCGGGGACCAACCCCCTGTACTTTGCATTTGTCAATGTTAAACTACAGTTGTCACCTCTCAGCCCATCTGCTCAACTTTTCTAGATCCCGTTGCAATAGCACACTGCTATTAAAAACCCTGCGAACCTTTTCATCATCTACAAACTTGGACATTAAACGTGATATACCTTCATCAATTTCGTTAATGAATACAGAAAGCAACAATGGACCCAACAGTGAACCCTGGGGTACTCCATTAAATATATTAATCCACGAAGATCAGTGTCCATTGGTTACTACTCTCTGCCGTCTCCTCGTCAACCATCCCTTTATCCATAGCTGCAATTTGCCTCCAATGCCACACTGCTCCAATTTGCAGAGTAGTCTTCCATGTTCAACAGTGCCAAAAGCTTTCTAGAAATCCAAGTACATGATATCAAAATTATTTTTTGCATCCAGTTCATTCGTGACCTAGTCGTAGTGTCAGGATGAATTAATATGCCAATATGCAGGAGTCTGTAAATTTTACTGTAAAAGTAATTCGGATAAATAAAAGATCCCAACGAGGATCCTTGTGGTACTCCACGTTAAGGAGTACAATTCATAGATGTAACTGCCGTAAGAATGTCGAGTTTGTAGTTCGCACAGACGATGAACCGATTGTCAACTTTATTTCAATTATCTTTGTTTATATTCTACCGCTAAGGCTAAAATACACTTACTATTTAACGTTCTTCAACCCTCGTGGGAAAACCCACTTGGGATTGTTTCTCTATAATTTTCACAAGAATTTTCCTTTCGATTATTTCGCTTCCCTCTGCGTTATATCTTTCCAGATGTATTTCATTGAAAAAGTACCTTTGTGTCTGGGTCCGAATAAAATTGAAGATTATAATTCATATTATTAAGACGTGCGTCTTTTTTTTTTTTTACCTGTAACTATAGAAAAATACAGTGGCGATTCAAAATATTAGACGCCTTTACATATAAAAATTTAATATATTCAGTCGTATCCATAAATATCACATTTCTCTTCCTCCCACTCGCAATTGCAACTTTTCTTCCGTTGCTCCCAAACCGAAATAACTATAATTTCTGTGATCGGTATCACCCCAACTCAACCAGACTGCACCGTTTCAGTACTCCTGTTTCTATAGGAGCATCTTCACATCCGGATATTCCCCCCCCCCAGTGACCTAAACAGGGAACTGCACGAGAACCAAGAGGGCTACGGACTTGTAGCCGGTATCGTTTTGTTGCTCTTAAGAGCCAAAAGCAGACCAAAAATAACACACTCCCGATTAACCGAAAACGCCGTTTATCCGAAATCTAAGGAGAATGGAGGGAAAAAATAAAAATTCGACTGTTACAAAAATAGAGCGGAGAACACGTTCCCAAAGTGAAGCAAGGGACCAACCAGAGAGTATGCCATCTACAAAGGACACCGGAGAAGAGAAGCCACCGGAGGTTCCCCTGGATCCTACCTTGCCTGAAGGCGCAGTGTATGAAACATCTCTAGCCTTGAAGACGGCATTAGAGAATATTTTCAAAGAACCATCAAACAGAATTACAACAGGTATTAGATCGCAGATTGCAAACATTTTCAGTAAGAGGGAAGTCATGCTGATAGAGACCTTCCTAGAAAATGAAAAGGCAAACGTTAAGAAATATCTCTACGTACAATGTGGAGCAAATCAAATGCAACAGTGTGCCCCCATAAATGCCTAGGCGCTGAGGAATGGCTCAAACGAATTACAACCAAACGAGGAAGGGCAACAAGAAAAAAGGCCACCACTCTTGGAAACACCAAACTTGGTGGTTCTCAAACCGACAGCCCTGGAAAACACTGAAAATGTCCAATCCAGCGAAGAACTGAAGTCTAAATTTATGAAAGAGATGAAAGATGACTTGAGGACTACCAGAATTAAAGCAATAATAAAAACAAGAAACACAGGACTAATAATAGAAACAGAAAAAGGAAGATATACAGAAAATAATGGAAAACCCAAAACTTGCCGAGTTAGGACTAACAGCGGAGCCACCAAAAAAGCGTGGGCCAGCAATTACAATATTTAATGTAGACAAAGACGTAATGCCTGAACAACTAGCAACTGAAATTGTCACCAGAAATCCAAGGAATTTAGCACAGGAATGACAAGAAAAATACACGGTAACACTAAGGTATTCAACCGGAACCACATCGGGAACCAATAGGAACTGGGTAGTTGAACGTGCCCCATCTGCATGGCAACAGCTGAAAAACTGCAACAGAATATACATAGAATGGGGATCCCACCGGTGCCGGGAGCATGCAGCAGTGCCGAAATGCTTCCGGTGCTGCAAGTTCAGACACACAACCCACACCTGTACTCAGACAACACCAACCTGCAGCCACTGCTCTGGCAAGGGCCATGAGTACAAAACTTGCCCCAACAGGGAACAGGATCCAACCTGTGCCAATTGCAAAGCAGCCAAATTGGAATACACACATTCGATCAGAGATCCGAACTGCCCGGTCTATATCAAAGCAAAGATTCAATACCAAAAGAGAACCGACTCTGGATACAAACAATAAGAAATAAAATACATCCAAAATAGAGATCATCCAACAAAACGCGCAAAGAGCCAGAGCAGTGGCAGAACAACTAAGGATAAAAGCTGACGAAATCAATGCAGACATTCTCATACTCCAGAAGCCGTACACCCACTCTAAACGGGTTTGCGGATACCCCTTGGGAGGCTGTGGTGCTGCACAACCCAGACTACACAGTCACGAAAGTTAAACAACTGTGCTCGTCATGGGCAGCTTGTGTCCACGTATTAGCACCTACCAGTATAGCACTACTTCCGGTAGGTGCAGGATTTGTGCATTACAGCACACATAGAGAATGGTGGATCCAGGTGTTAGTTAATCCCTGGTGGCGAAATGGCCTGACATAATGCTCTTTTTTTCAGGCCTGTCTTGCAGACGTTCTGAGCTTTCTCAGGAGTAAAAGGTGGAGATGGGCTTATGTCTAGGAGCCACCCTTCATATCAGGACACACACAATCAATGTACAGAAAGACTACAGTATATATAAGAGCATGTATATAAATCTGTATATAAATATTTTATATAAATTGATTAATATTGTATGTAAATTGATTAAGATAACTTGAGAATGTATATACAGTTGTGTGTTAATAAATAAAAATAAAAATAAATGTCCCCACGTATTGATGCCACTAGGCCAGTTCTGCATAGTTGCACTTCACTGTATTAGTAGGGTAGTAATGTGTCTATCGGATAAGTCTTGCTGGGGGGTTGCGTATATATATCTTCTCACATATGGCAGTAGGAGTCAGGTCTTTTTCCAAATCAAATATAACAATGGAGGGGCCTTTTTTTCTGGGCAGCTCAGCAGAGAGTCCAAGCGCCGGAATCTTGGAGTTATTGATGATGAGATTTGCATCACTTTTAGTTTCGGTCTCAATTATGACCGCTGTTTTTCGGGTCTTCCCAATGGCTCTGATTTTAGCCATTCTTAACGCTTGAGATAGGGAGTCAATGACCTTTTTCTTGACCTCTTCACTAGTTTTAAGAGTGTCATTGGTTGTACGTTTGAGAACGACGAGGTGTGGAGTAGATAGCACTGTCCTCCTGGGTGCCGGATTGGTGGTTGTAACAGCAGTATTGGGAGTAGGGTATGTTGAGGGTCTAACGGCTCCTGGGATTTCTCCCATCTCCGCGTACGTTCTCTCTATCGAGCGACAGTGCCCTGTCAATGCCAGAGGTTTCACAGTGTGTGTGTCATGTAGAATGCAGTATGTTGTGCCCGTTGTTTATCTGACCTGTCAGCCGCCGGGTTCCTGTAGCAGGACGTTGTCCGACGTTAGCATACCCAGCGACGGCGACGCCGACCGGGTGTACCAATAAGACTAATTGTATTCTGACAGGTCCTGCCACCTACTTTCCTGTGATTTCAGGGACTAGGAACATAAAAAAAAAAAAGAAAAATATTCGCGGTTTGCTTAATAATACGATTTTTCAAAGGTTGAGTGGGGTTTTCGCTGAATGGGTTTCTCTAGACGTCTATTAGTTCGAGCAGTAATTTTGGTGTGTTAGATTTGGATCTGTGGGGTAATACGCTGTGAGGGGAGGCAGAAGACTGGGGGAAGAAGTAGAAGGAAGGGATTGATAGAGTAGGTAGTCGCTGGTTTTTCAGTGGTCATGCCCATGCAACACCAGAGGGAAGACTGGCGTCGGGAGGGGGAGTAGACAGCGAAATCATCGCCCCCTCGCCTTGGAAAGGGGGAAAAAGCAGGCTGAAACAGATGTCCAACCCTGTTTGCCAGATTGCCTTCCTCGGCTTTTAGAGGAACCGTCCAAGGTTCAGAGTATTTCCGTTCCAGTCCTTGTATTTAGGTAGTCCTTTCAGGAGTCAGCACACCACGGAGCACTCAGTGCTGCACGGGGATGGAGACCGTTTGTCGTTTCCATTTAGTAATAGCGGTTTTCTCGTTTTGTCTAGTCCACCTTTCTCGTTGTTTTCTCGTCTGGCTTCACCTTTGGAGGACTAGTGAGAACTGTAAGATACTAAGTCTTACAAGTTAAATTAAATATCGATATAATTAAAGAAAGAACGGTAGATAGGGTGATATTGTAAACCTTACAAGAAAACAGTTAAAGTCACAAATATTGTTTAAGATAGTGGGTCTCGCGCTAATGGAATTTAATCAAGTGGAGGCTATAGTTAATGTAAAAGCAAATATACCGTGGAAATAAACATTAGAAAGAGATATAGAATCAGCGCCCACTCCTGAAACAGCAAGCAAAGATAGCAAGACGGAATAGCTGGGGGTTAATTGATGGAATGGCAAGGGACGGGGTGCTTCAGAGATTACAATAGGGGTTCCAGCGGGGAGCGGTCCCTGTTTACTGCAAACAAAGCGGGAGTGGTCATTTTAAAATAAGGCGATACGAATCAAGTAAATGGACGCAGATGTTTTCTGGATGGTTCTGGAAAGATTCTGAGCTCCGGAATTTCCAGTGACCTTTCTAGAAGGTTTGAGAAATTTCTGGAAAACGGAAGTCTTCTCTACACCGGAAGCAGCTGGATCTTCCTGTCATGGGTCGAGGGAAATGAGAATGGAGATGATGATGGTCAGATAGAAATGATTAGTTGAGAAAATGAGGGTAGTACGTGATTTCTGCAAATAAAAAGTGAAGAGCGCGCAAGAAAGGGGTGATGAAAGTTTTTTTCCGAGAGGTAGGCTCGGGAAACAGTCCCCGGAAGTGATCCACCAGTAGAACCAGTTATGGTGAGTTGACTAAATTCTGATATTTTAAGAAAAGTGTAGATAGGTTACAGTAAAGGGAACTTTCTCGAGATGGAACACAGAAGTCCGAAAGCGTCCACCGAGAGAGGTATATTTAGAAGGAGGACAGCGAGATAATTTTTACGGTAGAATACCGGACCGTCCGCAGCCCACAGAGAGAAATAAAGTAAAGGGAAGCGACCGCTACTGAATGATCTGGCACAGCAAAGAAAGATATGATACCAGGAATGATCGACGAAGTGGATAGTACCCCTGGCAGATGTTAGCAGTCCCGAAGCTGAAGCAGAGCGATCTCAGACCGATGGTAGACCCCGATGCAGAGCAGAAAGTCACAGGCCAAACATTGTATTAGCAGGAAGATTCAAATCCCCAGAAATAAGTGTTCAAACAGCTTATGTACCTCTATATATTCGCAAAGGACTGTAGGGGAGATTAGGAAATTATTAATTTCCCAACCACCCTGAGATTCAACATAGACACGACCAGGTAGCCAGGATAATACATCAGAAGCGAGCGAGGAAATACTGGTTGACCAAAGAAAGTGTACTGTACTACAAGTACGAATCTCAGGCAGCACTAGAGACCTGAACCCACAATTTATACTGGGATTGCGCCAAAATAACGGATAAGACCATCCCGCACAACAGGCCGGACATAACCTTGTGGACAAGATGGAAAAGGCTACCTACCTGATTGACATAGCGATGCCCAAAAGTAGCAATGTCCAGAAAAACCATGAGAAAAAAAAATTATGAAGTACACGAACCTGAGACATGAGATCAAGGATATGTGGCAAATGCAAGAAGTATCAACCTTCCCAATCATCGTGTCAACCATGATTGGGATGACACGATGACAACCACGGTATGGTACCAAAGATTCTACATAGCAACCTGGCAGCAATAGGTCTCCCAGAGAACACCTACGAGGAACTCCAGAAAGTCGCAATCCTGAACACCTGTAGGATAGTGACAGAGAGTTCCTCGACCAACAGTAACACCACGCATAACAACAACCACCCTGAGTACTTCGTAGCAATATCCGTCACGAGGTAGAACCGCAATCAGGGAGAAATAATAATAATAATGACTCGTTGTGAAGAAATTAGAAATATGAGAATATCACAAACACAATGCCACTTACTTCGGTCATTTACTATTAACTAAAATTATGCTTGGCACTAATTTGTTCAATTAGTCAAATTTTCATAATTTGATGCTTTCAGCCCTGAAACGGTTTTAGTTTAAAATTTGTATATAACGGAAGTGACATATTGCAATTGTTTTCATTGATATTCATAATTGGATACTCAGACCACGTGATGTATTTGCCGTTAAGTTCTCATTGTATTGAACAGTTCGGAATTAGTGGATTGTTCTCTGTATTATTGCAATTGTGACATTTGGTATGTTGAAACTGCAAAGGAACTCATCTTTCCAACTTGGTAATGAGAATTTTGTTAAGGAGTTTAATAAACAGAATATTAAGCAATTAGAAATCTTCAGTTTAAAAATGTTTCCCATAGATAGAGTAAAACGTTTATAAATTCTGAAATAGTACTTAAAAATCACCTTTAATTTACATATGTGCATCTTTTCATTTTCATTTGTGAAGTTAATATTTCATAACCTTAGGTCATTTTCCCACGTCAGTAGTAGTTCTAACCATCCTGAAAATTTTCCAGCAGGTTTAGGAAAAAAACCTCCTAAATAACAAATGATCAGCCTTCTTGGAAAACTTCTTATCCCAGTTCTACTGTAATATGTTGGCTGGAAATGCAAAGTTGCAAGTGATTTCAGTGACAACGCCAGGTTTTAAGCAACTAGGTAATTTTAAATGAGTTAAGCAAAAATTTAATTTCTTAATATTACTTTATAAAATCTTCATTTACTATTAATAATTATCAGATAATTCTAAAAACATTGTAAAATTTTCGAGAAATTTTTAGAAAGTTTAATTGATTAATATATTAAACCACTAAATATTTTATAATTTTTGAATATTAGTAATTGCTTGCAAGAATTATTTATTGCAATGAGCAGTCCTTTTTGGTTGTTCTCAAACAAGAACACCACCACAATTTTGAAGAATAAAATTGATTTTAAAATTAGCTCTGACAGCTCTGAGTCATGCTCCACATAAGGGCGTCTATGAGATTCTGTGGCAACAAATCCCATTGTCCCACCAGCGCACAAATCCCATTCATCCCCCACCAAGTGAACGACGAGTTGTACGCCCTTGAGAATACAATATGATAATTTGTATGCATTATTCCTTGCATAAAAATATAATTTATATGCAAGGAAAAATGCATATAAATTGCTGTAGAAAACAATTCTCCAGCAATCGACAAAAGTGTTGCTAGTGTGTCAGAGACCAAACCGCAAATTCCAGTGAATATCTGGGAAGTTAAAATCCCCCATTATAAGGCATTCCTTGCTGCTTAGCTATTGGTTCCCAATTCGTGGAAAAATATCATATTTGAATCAAGAGAAATCACTATATTCGCTTTGAATTAAAACGTAGCTCAATTTCTGAATGATACTTTCTTTTCTTTTCTTTTTCAATTAATCTTAGGTATATCAAGAAGACTTTCAAAGAAACCTCATTTTACAAAGGCTGAGTTCCAGTTAGGTCCACATTAGTCCAAAAATCATTGGAATGCTGAGCATTTGTATTTTATGGTTAATCCTAATAACAGATGGCGCCACCGAATGCTGACCAAAATCTGTATGAAATTTGTGTACTGATTTTGAACATGTGGACATGTGGACATGTGTGTGTATAGGTAGGGTGGCTCCTAGAACGTCCGTTCAAATCCACCTCGTTTCTTTGTACGTTGAACAGACTCTGCAAAACAGGCCAGCGTGTAGTAGTGCAATGTTCGTGTAGTTTAATGCATGTTATGTTGTTGTGTTATGCTGACCTCTTAGCTACCGAGAAGCAGCTATCACCAGGAAGGCTGCTTCTAGATACTCGTCCACACCACGGGAAGGTGGGCCAGTTCCAGTAGATGGGACGCATAAGGTCTCAGGTTATGAGACAACAAAAAAAAAAAAAAAAAAAAACCCTCTGGGGGCCCAATCCAGAGCTTAAAAAAAAAAAAAAAAAAAAAAAAAAAAAAAAAAAATAAAAAAATAATAATAATAATAAATAACACACGTGTATATATATATATATATATATATAAAATAATAATAAAAATAAATAAATAAAATAAAAAAAAAAATAATAATAAATAATAATAAAAAAAAAATAAATAAAAAATAAATAAAAAAAAAAAAAAAAATAAAATAAATAAATAAATAAATAAATTAAAAAAAATAATAAAAAAAAAATAATAATAATAATAAATAAATAAAATCCTCCTCATCATCACCAATAGTCTCTTGGGCATTCTGGACCCACTTCAGTATTCTTTTCAACACACTATTCTGGTTCAACTGTTTAACAGGCGTTTCCTCAGTTCAAAGGCTCCCTTTGCAAAATCCTGGAATAATTGAAATACACTCCTATTAGATACAAACACCTCTTCCCGACCTAACTCATTTTCAGCAATGATTTCCCTGATTATTTCCCTGACATTATCGTAAATTGTACACACATATAATATATGGTGCCAACTTTCACTCTCACCACAAAAACAGAGATCTGTATCCGAAAGACCCAACTGAAATAATTTCGCTTTCATCGAGCCGTGACCTGTTAGTAAAAATGATGTTTGTAAACTTGGCGTAAACCAACTTCGAACTGTTCTGTCACTTAAAAAGGTAACATCCGGAATAAATTTCTTTGTCACTCGACCAGTAGATACAGTGTCCCATCTTGTTTGCCACAAGTTAACAATCTCATTTAAACATCTTCTCTTCTCCCTCTTAATATCAGAATTTATGTCAACTTCTATGCCAACAAGTCTAGTAGATATTTTCTTCTTAATGCCATAGCACAGCCCTCGATAAGCCACGAACAAATCCAAAGGGACTGCCCCAGCCATCACTTGAAGTGCAGTCGTAGCTACAGTTCTACATACCCTTAATATACTGAGAAGCATCGTTCTTTGTAGTGAGTTTAATTTAGCCTGAAATCTAACAAGAGCCACTCTGTGAGACCAAACTCCCGCTGCATATGTAACCATAGGCAGAAACACCACCTTATAATATAAAAATAAAGTTTTATTGGACACACCCCAATCTCCTCTTGATACTCTTATAATATAGCCGGCAAATTTCCTAATCTTGCTATGTAGATGTGTTATATGCGCATAATAAGACAACTTGTGATCAATAATGAGCCCCAAGTATTTAGTTTCAGAAACCATAGTCAACTGTCTCCCATTTAATTTTATTTGCGGCGGTCGTCCCAAATCAAGTTTGGTTTTAAAAAGCATCATTTTGGTCTTTTGGGGGCTAATGGTAAGCTTAAATCCTTGTGCCCAGGTATTAATATCATTTATTACACGGTTTGCATTTTGCTCCAAATCGTGTCGTGATCGACCTGCCACAATTAATGTGACATCATCAGCAAAAGCTATCACGTGACAATTTACTTGTGGTCGAACCAGCCAGTTCTGTAACACTAAATTCCAAATAGAAGGACCTAATACAGAGCCCTGAGGGCAACCTCGCGTGATTTGTCTTTGAAGGAGAAAATGTTTAGACCTTACAGTCACATATCTCTCAGAAAAATAACTCCTGAACAGACTGTATAACTGCTTAGAACACTCAGCACGACACAGTTGAGAAAGAGCTGCCTCCCACCATACTGAGTCAAACGCACCTTCAAAATCTATATATATAGCGAGTTCATATTTTGAATCAGAGTTTGAAATGTATGTATGAAAGTCCAGAAGAGCATCCTCGCACGATTTCCCCGGTGTAAAACCATACTGATTAGGTGTAATCATGTCATGGCGTTCTAACAATTCTTGTAAACGTATTGCCATTAACCTCTCTAACACTTTCCCCAGATTAGCCAACAAAGCAATTGGACGGTACGACTTAGGCTCAATTAAAGGTTTCCCAGGCTTCCTAATTAGCCTCAATAAAGCAATCTTCCATTTCAATGGAAACAGTCCTTCCTCTAGGCACTTATTATATAACAAAAGTAACATGTTAGGTATTAACTTAAAAAACCTCACTATAAATGCGTTCTCAATCAAATCTATTCCTGGACATTTTGCAAAATTAAGTTTCTTTAACACCCCTGCTAGTTCATCTATTGTAAACGCCATGGTATTGCCTCTAGCTACATAAAATTGATTTTTTCTCCGCAGTTCGAATTGGCACTGTGAGTCTAAGATGGGATCGTCAACCGGGAACAGCCTGGTTAATATTGCATCTACTGAATCCTCCCAGCCAATAGTCTCAGTAGAATCCTCTTGAATTGTATTAAATACCTCCAAACTTCTCAGTTTATCTCTTGACAACTTATATAGCAAACCCCAGGGATCGTTTCTCCCCGATTGTTTTACAAACAATTGCCAGGTTTCTCTCTTCCGAGTTGCCATGGTTCTCTTGTAATTATTTTTAAGAGATACATAATTGTCATGCAATCTAACTACCTCAGAATGACCCCAATTCCGATGCCGCTGGTACTGTCTCCTAGCTCGATATACAGCCCGTCGTAAGACAGTCAGTTCGTTTGTCCACCATGGGCAGGATTTTAGTTTAATAACCTTCTTCCTACCTGACTTATATGCCGCTCTTACTATTGAATCCTCTATAGTATTAGCTAAATATATTGCAGATTCACGAACTATCTGTTGTTGTTTATCCGAGGAAAAGTCCCGAAGAATAGAAGCTTCATACATGGACCAATCAAATGATTTCAACGAAAACCGAACAATGTGTGGTATCCGATCTTGAGTACCAGTTAAATCCGGCACATTCTTCACATAAAACAATATGGCTCGATGATCACTTGATGTCCAATCAGGCATTACCTTCCAGTTACAAATACAATGTCTAATACCAGAAGTTGTTATAGTTAAATCAATATTAGATTCACCCATTGGTCCACAGAAAGTAGAGAGTTGATTTGACTTGTTCATTACAAATAAATTATGGCTCGATAAAAACTCTTCCAGCAATAAACCTCTCATGTCAGATGTTGCACTATACCACAATGGAGACTTTGCATTAGCGTCTGTCGAAATAATCACTTGTTTAGGTCTTAAAATGAGCAACACATACTCTAAATAATCCACGCAATTATTAAAGTCCATTGAAGGAGCACAATACAGAGATATAAAATAGAATTGAACATTTGCCGAGGCCACCATAACACATGTAGCGAACTGGTTACATAACCTATGAACAACCACTACGTCTAGATCTCTATTATTGACCACAATTCCAGTTTTAGGCTCTTCCTGCACCGGTTGTATTATTCGTGACGTTAAGGGATAACCAAATATTCTAGATGTTTGCTCACCTGGAACTCTAGCCCAATAAGGTTCCTGTATTGCCACCAAATCAATTTGAAAATCCTCACTAATCTTCCTAATCTCGTCCGCTACCAATCTCGATCGTTGTCCATTAATCTGCATTATTTTAATTCCTGTAGAATAAAAAACTTCAGTTAACTCAGGATCTTCTTCCAACCCCCTCTCTCTTCGTTCATTACAACTATTCATTAGCAGTCCGAGTTCGTACCATTTCCAGTGCTCTTTGATATTCTGGACATCTGACGTCCCTTACTGAATGGCAACAATCCCGCTTACGGCGCTTGCAGTTAACACAGCTTGGCTCCTGATCTTTGTTTGGGCATTCAGCATATACATGCCCCCCTCTTGCACAATGACCACAAGTAGGGGAGCTGTGAGTACAATATTTCGTAACGTGTCCGTATCCAAGACATAGAAAACATCTGGAAACTATAGTAAAGGGGCGGTGCCTATGCGAACTTACTGCCAAGTATAAACGATCCAATGTGGATATAAACTTATATAACCTTGGGGAGAGAGTAATAACCCAGTGTACAAAAGCTGTACTTCTAGACTTGGTCGTAAACCTAAAACTTATGTCTTTCTTAACTTCCTCAAACGTGATCCCGCATTCTTCCAAATTCTTACAGTATAATTCTTCAATGATATCTTCCTGACTTAACTCCTTAGGAATATCATATATAATCACAGATGGGTTGCCCTTTTTAGGAACACCCGTTGTTATTCCAACAGACGCCAAAGAATCCGATGCAGCTATATTCACCAAATCCGTCTTTATAGCTGTTTCTAATAACACACCTTTATTTCGCACCAACCGCAGAGCTCGGACTTTCACTGACTTAAATTCATTTTTTAAAGCATTTGCCACAGCAGTTTTCACTTCAGAACTCGATTTAAGCTCACTACTATCAGAAGCTCGAAGAATCATAAGATTTTCCCCAGACCTGGGTATTCCTTCCTTAGGACGAGTACCACTCGCTATCTCCGCATAAGTACGCTTTACTTCCACCCCCTGCACTTGCGCATGATCTTGACTACCTATTACACCCCCCTCATCACTCACGACTGCTTTGTGGGCCTCAGTCTTACTATAAGGCTCAGACGAAAATGTTTGAATTAAATGTTCTAGTAAATTCGCCCGTTTACTGATCTCGGCATTTAAAGCTCTAAGTTTTTCATTTTCTATTAATACAGCCATAGTCGCTGTTTCTAACTTAGCCCACTTGTCCATAATTATGTCTCCTACCTTCTTTGTAACCTTATTAACATCTGCCAAGAGGAAGCTCCTAATGTCTTTCCTCATTTTAGAAATCCCCTCACACATTGACGATACATCTTGTACATTGTATAGCTCATCAGTCATAGTTTCAACATCCTGACTTGGTATAAGTTGCACCTCAGTATTCGCAGCTACCTGATCACTAACTTCCTCTTCATGCGCTAACTGAATATTCGTATTCCCAAAAGCTCTAAACTGATCCTGACTGTGTCTTCTAGAGTATACAAACTCCCCATATTTTATAAACTCTTCCCGTGACTGTGGCACTTTAGGTGGAAGTAGGGGGGAACCGTCCTCCCCTGTATCAGATCCCACTGTATGCTTCCTAACTGTTCCACTTGATCCTTCCATAATTCTTATGAAATTCAATTATCCAACTAAACAGCTAACAATGTGTTAGTTCTTATTAATTTCGAACAGTAAACTCAAACTAATTACTTTGCAGTGAAAACTAATCAACTGCTAGATTATAAAAAAAAAAAAAAAAAAACACATGCAGAACAATAAACCAGTACGCTATTCTTTTCTACTGATCCCTATTGATATTAATAAATATTAGTTCCAAAAATAAATAGTTTTCAAACAAAACAGTAATTCTGACTATGTATAATCAGACTACTCCTCCCACCTCATAAAAACCGGAACAACTGCTACTATCTTTATCTGCTATGAGGCGAAGAAAACACGGAGCACAGTAGAAATGCGACCGTACCGACGCGAAACACAGTACTGATTTTGAACAAATATACAAAGAATAGAAATGAATGTGATACTTGTAAAAAATTTGCAATAAAAGAAAGAAATTAGGTGTAATTACAAAACAGGACGCCGTACTGTGTATAAAAGAATGCATAAATTTGTGCGTCAAACATTAATTTACGGATCATACGAATACAATCTTATCGTAGTTCGATGTGCTGTCGATAGATGGCAGAACATGCCGGTTGTATAACTCACACTACACTATCCTCACTCCATTAATTCTTTCATTTATAAAAATATACTTATTTCTAATAAAACGTAACATTAACTGGAGAATTTCATGGGTATTTCTAATGCAAGGCCACCTCGCTTAATGTATTCATATGGTAAACAAGGATATCAAATTGTATTATGATTTGGCGAAGTAATTTTTTAAAAAAAAAGCAAAGAGAAACGTCTAAGCAAGTTTATTTCAAATTAATGTATTAAAAAAGTTTCACTCCACACTAAATAGCGCCGTTTCGCTGTTCAACATTTATTCTTTAATATTACTGAGGACACCAGATGGAAATTCCCTTTCGGCGATATCATATTTATTGATGAGAAACAGTGCCACTTGGAATCGAAGTTAAATGATCTGCTCCTTCCACTCTTCTCATGTTCAACTGTTCTCTTTGTCAACCTCTTTAGCATTTACAAGCATCTTTTATATGTTTTTTTTTTTTATAAGCATTTTTTATAAGTTATAACATGATACAATGTGATCGTTATCATAACTGGAATTTTTTTTTTTTTTTTTTTTTTTTCAGGGACCGAGGTTCATTCCATGATGTCCCCATTATTAAAAAAAGAAAAGGTGCGAGGTTTTGGTACGTTGTGTACATACAGATAGTAGACCCATGCACGATTCTACGTGCCGTTGGTTGGGTACCAGGAAGCAGTTGCCCTGATTTTGGGTGCTCCCTGCTGACAGAGTGCCCTGACATATAGAGCACAACATCACATCACATCACATCACACATTAATACCACACCCAAGCACTAAGAGTTTTTCAGGCCCGATGTGCAGAGATTCTGCCTAATCACAGATGAATACGTTAGAGATGGGCGTATTCCTGGGAGCCACCCTCAACACAAACAGACACACACTTTTGTAACTTGAAATATCTTGACGTCGTTGTAGATGACCGACTTGCCTTCACCAAACATATCAACAGTCCTCTCGAAAAGGTCAAGAAATTTATTATGGCCACAGTTTGAATTTCGAAATCTGACTGGGGTTTTCGGAGGAAGATGATTTTGCTTTATTACAAAGCTGCGTTTCTTGCACTTGTCGCTAATGGTTCTCCTGTGTGGTTTGAGCGTGTTAAAACTGTCACGTCTGACTTAAACTCTACCCTCTTTAGCTGCCAATGCTGCCTTTCATGCTACGTACTTCTAGGACAGTTTATACGGATATCCTTCGAGTAATAGGTGGGAAATTTCCGTTAGTTCTTCATTTTATTTTACATATTACAATTTACGTTTAGATAGTTGTGTTGTCGACTCAAGCACGCATTGCCAATAGGATTTCTGTATTACTTTAAACTGTAAAAATGATATTAAGTAGGAAAAAGAAGTATATCTGGTCGGAACTTAATAACATCTGGCAAGGTCTTTGGACCACGTCAGTCAAGGGTGGAATCACATACCAATTCATCGATAATGTACTTCTGATTTGCAAATTAAATCTTGGTTCTCTCCAAAGATATTCACGTCTTTTCGCATCACTGGGCACGGTTGCATCAAATCCTAACTTGTTCAGTTGGGTTTAGAAAATAATGACACTTGCCTTATTGTTTTGACTTTTAGAAATTTCATACTACAAAAAATTCCGTAGTTCTCGTCTGATAATATAAAAGTTTTGACTCCAATTTCAACATTTTCAACCGTTTTGTGTTGACGTTTTCAACAGAACAAGAGAAGTTAGTGAAAACTTCCACTTCGAGTTCCAACAAAGAATTATTATTAATGGATGTTTTCTTCTTGCATCGTGCTTGTCTTTCAGGATTATTCTTAATTACACTGATATGGGGGTGCATTTCATATCCCCTGCAGTTTATAAAAGGTTCAGTGAATGCCAATGGATTCCTGGCTATATTGGAAGGCAAATTGCTGCCATTAGAGACCATTTCAACCTGCCAAGTAACTGCATCTTTCAGGACGACTCTGCTCCTTCTCATCGGGGGCGAAAAGTGTAAGTAGGCACTTCTGTAGTTACTTTAACTTAATTTCAGAATTAGACGTTCGACAGTAATGTGTTTAGATTTGTAACAGGTGAAAATATGGTTGGAAGAACGGTCCATTACAACTGTTATCTGGCCAGGAATCAGACAGGACAGACCTCTATCCCATGGTGAACTGTTGCCATCGTGTGGAATCTGCAGTTGGCTGAAAGAAATCAAAGACACTCCCTTTGTGAACTTTAGGAAGCCATAATTCGTTTTTGGAACCACGAACTGGTTATCACCCTGAGTGCTGCAAAACAGAATAAAAAAGGAATTGGGATAAGTTGCAATCACTGCTTCTTACGTGTCCCAACACCATTCCCACTCGTAAAAAAATTCTCTCTCGCTCTCCAGCGATTCTCTCCGACCTCTTTTCAAGCTTCTGTGTCTCGGGCTCCCTTTCTTTCTCCCCCATTTCCTTTTTTGTTCCTCCCTCTCCCTCTTTTCTGGACCGATCTTTAGAGGAATTGAGAACCGCTTCTAAGAAAATTATCATTTCCAAAGCTCCGGGGATCGATTTAGCAGAGAATATCGCTGTTCTTAAAGTGATTGACCTTTATCCTAACATCTTGTTAAACTTATGTAATAAATGCTTACTTCAAGGTACCTTTCCTGGGATCTGGAAAGTTGGTTTGATCAAGCTGTTAGTTAAGCCGGGTAAAATCCAAATGACCCAAGAGGGTATAGACCGATTTCGTTATTGGCCGATCTTGGGAAAGTTTTGAAAGCTGTTATTTTTAAGACTGAACCAAGTCATGGATAAAAATGGTTTGACCCTGCCTTATCAGTATGGTTTCAAGAGAGGGCATTCTACGGAGGATGCCATTAATGATCTCATGAATTTCACCAACCAAGCAGAGGATAAGTATGTGTTAGCTATCTTTATAGATTTTACTGGAGCTTTTGATATGGTGTGGCATGAGAGTATTTTGTCTGCATTAAGGGGTATGCAAGGTCCAGACTTATTGTATAGGACGATACAGAGTTATTTGTGTGGTAGGAAAATTATACTGATCTGTGCTTGAAATAAGAGTGGCCCAGGTATTAGAATGTCTACTGTCATGGGCTGATCTGCATAAACTATTGATATCTACAACTGAAACTGTTATGATGCTTCTTAAGGAGAAACTAAATTATGAGCGATCGCCAAAAGCTTTAATTAAGGGGAGGCAGATTCCCCTAGTATCTGAGGTGAAATATCTTGGTATACGAATTGATTGTAGATTATCGTTTTTTCCACATTTAAATTACTTACACGAAAAAGTTAAATTTAATGCAGCAATAATTCGATTAACTAGGTCAGATTGGGGGTTGAAAAGGTGGGTTTTAAATTTATACTAAAAGGCAGTCTTCTTACCCATAGTTGCGTACGTTGGAGTAATTTATTATATGATTGTAGTTTGTACGTTCAACTTAGAGAAAGGCTAAAAGTGAAGATTGGTAATTTAGTTAGAGGCTGTGAAAGTGATCTTATTGCTAATCAGGATAAATTTCAAGCACTGCCAGAGTTCTGTTTAACTGTTTTTCAACGGAGAAGACATTGGAATAATCTGATAATTACTAATTAAGATTTGGTTATATACATTTTGATTATCTGTTATATAATTTTTTTATTGTTTATTTTATTATTATTATTATTTATTTATTTATTTTTTTTTTTTTGGCTCTCAGGTGTGGGCAGCCTGGGAGCGGGATTGCTGGCACTATGGGCGGCCATTAGGGTCTCTTCTCCACCGGGGAGCGGCTGTGCAGGTGCCAGCTGCTCCCTGATGGCGAAGAGACCTGTCATGCAGGTCTGTACTGCAGAGGTTCTGCACAAAGTCAACTTTATCAGGTGGAGATAGACGGAAGTCTAGGTGCGACCTTTTAGACATAATAATAATTTTCTTGACCTTACTGTTTCTCTATGTTCATCTTTATTCTTATTCGCTCATTTCTCTTTCAGTTGTCTCAGCCGACGTTCCGGTAGGTCGCACTCTTTTTTGTAGCGGAGATATCCTGACGCTAAGAAATTTCTAGAACTCTCTTCTGCCATCCTAGTCCACTACCCCTTTCGTCAAGCCCCTTTTTAAGTGGCCGCCCTTGAAATTTATAAGAGAGCACTCGGTGTCGGCCTGTTTATACAACGCCTTAATACCCAATCTCGGGTCCTTCTTCTACGGAGTCCGAACCCTTTCGTGTGGGGGTTGGCGTTCCTTTGTCCCTTTTTTCAATGAGAAGAATTCTTTCACACTCCGTGATTCGTGCTTGAAAAAGTATAAGGAAGTAAAGTAGACAAAATCTTAAGAAAAGGGAAGAGTTCTTAAATTTCATTCATTAACTATAAGCTTTTCTACGAAATTAATTAATCAATTTATTAATTTTATTGGTTTCGCTTTTCGGTATTTCTCTATTTTTCAAGGCGATGATATTGTGGGGGTGGGGTTTGGTGTATTACTATTTGTTTTCTTTGTTTCTTTGTCTCTTTATTTACTATATTTTTTTATTATTATTCATATATTACTTATATTCTTAAAAGTCCGCACTTTGCATCTGACTTGTGTGTATCTCACAGAAGAATTCCGGTTCTGAGAGATTTCCTATATTAGTGCACTCCTCCTTTGGATTTTGCTGTGAGTTCAGAAATGACCAAACACTATTTGCATTACGTTAAATACAATTAGTTTATTATACATATTTACAAATAAAAAATTCAAGCAAATCATTACTCATTATTCACTTGATATAATTAAATGGCATGGATTACGTTCCTGGTCATTAGGCTCTCCCATCCATCATCTTCTTCTTACTACTGGGCCACCAACACTCCTACGATCAGTTTAACTTAACTCTTTCTTAAATAAAATTGACATTTAATTATTATTCATACTTATCTAGCACAATCCTACATTCTTCTTCATGGTTAATACATTTCTTCTTCTGGATTTAATGTCCACTTTACAAATTATTCTAGGCTAGTCTCACCCTAACACAACAAAATTACCCGATATTGAAATGTGCACTGGTTTATTTATTTCTTGATTCTCTCAGGTAAATTTCAGAATTTAGCGACTAATTGATCCACTTCTCTACTTCAATAACATTATATAAGTTAACATACAACTCTACCTGCTCTATAGGTTAACCCGTCCAAAATTATTACTTTCCCTCCATTAATTAATCAGCAAATAAACCATAACTATAAACAATCCTTCGCTAAACTAATTCTAAAATATTTCTTTACTAAACTATAGAACATGCACTGAGTTTACTGAAGGTGCTCTTACAATCTCAGTTAATAATTTCCTAATCTTCCCTACAGTCCTTTGCGAATATATAGAGGTACATAAGCTGTTTGAACACTTACTTCTGGGGATTTGAATCTTCCTACTAATACAATGTTTGGCCTGTGACTTTCTGCTCTGCATCGGGGTCCACCATCGGTCTGAGATCGCTCTTCTTCAACTTCGGGACTGCTAACATCTGCCAGGGATACTATTCGCTTTGCCGATCATTCCTGGTATCATATCTTTCTTCTCTGTGCCAGACCTGGTATCATACCTTTCTTCGCTGTGCCTGTTCAGTAGGAGTCGCATCCCTTTATTTCTTTCTGTAGGCTACAGGGCGGTCCGGTGTTCTTCCGTAAGCATTATCTCGCTGTCCGCCTTCTAAGTACATCTCTCTCGGTGGACGCTTTCGGACTTCAATGTTCCATCTCGAGAAAGTTCCCTTTACTGTAACTTATCTATACTTTACTTAAACTATCAGAACTTAGTCAACTCACCATAACTGGTTCTACTGGTGGTTCACTTCCGGGGACTGTTTCCCGAGCCTACCTCTCCGAAACAAAACTTTCATTCGCCTTTCTAGCGCGCTCTTCCCTTTTTATTTCCAGAAATCACCTATCGCCCCTCATTTTCTCAACCAATCATTTCTATCTCGCTATCATCATCTCCATTCTCATTTGCCTCGACCCATGACAGGAAGGTCGAGCTCCTTCCGGTGTAGAAAGGAGACTTCCATTTCCCAGAAATTTCTCAAACCTTCTACAAAAGTCACTGGAAATTCCGGAGCTCAGAATCTTTCCAGAACCATCCAGAAACCATCTGCGTTCATTTACTTGATTCGTCTCGCCTTACTATGAAATGTCCATGCCTGCTCTGTTAACGGTAAACCAGGCCCGCTCTCCGCTGGTACCCCTATTGTATTCTCTGGAGCACTCTGTACCTTGCCATTCTATCAATAACCCCCCAATGTTCCGTCTTGCTATCTTCGCTTGCTGTTTCAGGAGTGGGCGCTGATCGTATATCTCTTTCTAATGTTTATTTTCACGGTATATTTGCTTTTACATTAACTATAGACTCCACTTAATTAAATATATTAACGTGAGACCCACGATCTTAAACAATATTTGTGACTTTAAGTGTTTTCTTGTAAGGTTCACAATATCTAGCGTTCTTTCTTTAATTATATTGATATTTAATTTAACTTGTAAGACTTTGTGTCTTACAATATTAACACCTGCCCCTGTGTATGTTGCTATCCTGTATACCTCAAGAGCTATACGGTTGAGCACTGCCGGAATATTGCTATAATTAAATTAAATTTAATTTAAATTTTCTGTTTATACTCCGGGACGGCAAAACGGTCAGAGGAGTTCACAAGAAAGACAGAATACAAGAAACGGCACCGTATCATATTCAGCGGTCACGGGCTTGAACCCCGGTCACTCAAGGCACGTGTACTTTTGCAACTGTGCGCATGAACACCGGGCGCCTCCGTAGACAGGTGGGAAGGAGCAGCAGCAGCAGTGCGTAGCACACGCTTCTTGATTAGACCGGGGTTCGAGCCCGTCACCACCAAATACGGAGGATGCGGAAAGGTCAGGGAATGACCACCGCATATCCCGAAGCAATATGGCCTTAGTTGTTAATGCTCCTAAAAACCAAATAACAACAACAGCATGAACACTAGGCTACTGCGGCCTTCATTTTCATTAAAATGAAAAAAGAAAGGTCTCACAGTGTTAGGGTCGGGCGCCATCTGTGGTCTCCCACATCTGCGCCATATACACACTGTGGAGAAATACACAGTGCCACTGTTAATGCCAGAAGAGTGTCGTGTGCTGAATGTGCAGTATTGTGTTGGGTTCAGTTGGGTGTCCTGGCATTTGGCCAAAGGGCCAAATGCCAGGACAACTAGGAAGTAGCCAAGCTGCCCATAATTCTCTGGCTAATCTCTGTCAGGGTCGCCTCAGCTTCCTGCCCCTGTATATGGAGACAAAGTTTTAAAAAAAAGGGAAAAGAAAAGGAAATAAAAAAAAAAATAAGTGATTAGGTAGATTGAGGTATTTGCAATGGCCATATGGTACAAGGAAGCCTATGGCTTATGCCACGCAAGCCAAAAACATAATAAATAAATAATAATAATAATAATAATAATAATAATAATAATAAATTATTAACAACAATAATAAAATAACAAAAAAATAAAATGATAAGAATAAAATAATCATAAGAAAATTAAAAAATATATACATAATAATAATTAATAAACAAGAGAAAAGGAGATTGTCAACCTAAGCGTTTCCCTCCTCCCGCAGGTAATTATCCAGCTAACCTTTGTATTTCCCCAAACTGTCAGCCTCTACTACCCATGTACGAAGGGTTGTCGAAATGTAAGGAGACACATTTTTTCTCTCGATGATGTTTAATAATACGAAGTTGAAATTACACATTAAGGGATCAGTGAACATGCACTACTCTTCCACAATGTGTCCAGTCTTATTCATGGACTTGTCACTCCCAACGATGGATCAGTTTATCAATACCAGTCCTGGAGGGGTCCGTGCTCACACGCAGTAACCAACATCTCACCGACTGATGAACTTCCTCATTCGTCGTGAAATTATTTTCTGAAAGGTGTTTTTTCAGAGGGCCAAACAAATGGAAGTCTGAAGGAGCTACCTTTTTTTGGTCCTTGAGGTTGCCACAGACATTCTGTCAGATATGCCAGACAAGCTGTACTTGCTACCTGGGAGTCTAAAACGCTGATGGAACTGATATTTGGGTGACACTCAAGTCAAGTGGATCCAATTTCGGCGAAGTCCGGACGGTCTGTGACAGCCAAATCCTCTGCTTGCACCTTCACGATGGTGGGACTGTTAGTAATCCTGGGTATAACCTCCATACACAAGTACATGGCGGGTGACCACCCAGGAGTGAACCACCGTAAGCATGGGTCGAGGTGTGGCGCCCACACCACATGGAGGAATGCCGCCCCTCTATGTTACCAGGCAGTACTAGGTGGTAGATGACTCTCATCAACCGGTGCAATACCACCACTTTTCTTATTGGAGGCTTGAAGTGGTGGAACCTATGTTTAGTCTCTAGACCTAAGTTCCGGTCAACCCTTCCTTACCTCTTCCATCATGCAGTATGATTGATGACTTTTGAGGTTATGATGAACGTCGTGGCGAGATCCAATATTCCTTACATTTCGAGGGTACAGCTCTAAAACGGTTTTCGCAGGCCGGCCGCTAGTTAGTACACCGGACCGAACCTATTGGTAACTCTCTAGGAGGCTTCCGGATCAGCTAGTGTATAATCTTGCTACCTCTACTCTGCCAGATAGTGACAGGAGGGAGTCCGAGTAGTGTGTATGCGGGGAGCATTGTCGAGGATACGTTATGTCAAGGATCTGGGTATATTCTTACCACATGTACGCCATATCCAAAAATTTCATTACTTCATACAGCATGTCCCACTCACTTTTTCTTACTATTGAATACACCATGAATTATCAAACTAATAGAGCAAGCTTATCTGCGAAAAGATCTAAACCTCCCAAACACTTCCTAATTCATTTGACAAATATACGTGGTCTCAATTCTAATCTCAACGATGTCCATTTCCACTTGCAGTCTGCCAAACTCCATGTACTTTTTCTGACAGAATCTCAATTATCGGTTGATTCATCTACTGCTCATCTCAGATGCCCAAATTATTCGCTGTATGATTCCTTTCGCCTCAAAGGTGGTACTTGTGCATATATCCGTTCTGATATTCCCTGTCAGAGACTTGACAATTTAGAATCTCCTCTCTTTGATCTTCTCTGGCTTAAAATCTCTCTACCTCATTCTGTCAGATTCACCTGTTGTCTCTACCGTTCTCCAAACTCCACTAATCACTTGGAGCTCTTTGACTTCCTCTCTTTGCAACTTGACTTTCTCCAGTCCAACTTTCCTAACAGTGAGGTAATTTTCCTTGGTGATTTTAATGTTCACAACTCCACCTGGCTTCCATTTTCTAGTCACACCGACCCAGCTGGGCGAGATGCTGATGCTTTTGCAATTACTAATGACCTTGCACAGGTTGTTCATTTACCTACAAGAATACCGGACTGTCCTAATCATACAGCCAATACGCTTGATCTCTTTCTCACAAACAACCCTTCTAAGTACACGGTCGAAGTGAGAGGCCCTTTGGGCACCTCAGATCACAACTTGGTGATTGCCTCTTCGTACCTTTATCTCATGGCATTTCCCAACCTCGTGTTGTTTGGCATTACAAAAATGCAAAATGGGATGACCTGCGAGATTTCTTTTCTTTTCCTTGGTCGGATTACTGGTTCAAAACTTCTGATGTCAACGTTTGCTCAGATCGTGTCAGTGAAATTATTCTTGCAGGAATGGAATCCTTTATCCCACACTCCACTTTAAAATCTCGTCCTTTATCTAAACCTTGGTTTTCCAATAAATAGCTGAGGCTGTTCAAGAGAAGAATGTTGCATATCGTAATTGGCTTCTTTCTAATTCTCCAGTTTCATTTTCTGCCCACACCAAAGCTCAAAACAATTGTAAAGCAGTTATTAATCAGTTCAAACTACAGTTTGAACAGGCTAGGAATAGAAAACTTGCTTCTTGCCCTAATGGTAGCCGAGCATTCTGGTCTCTTGCCAAAGCTATTGGCTGCACCTTTTGCCCAACTCTGCTCCCACTTCTGTCCAACCCAGATGGTTCTGTTGTCACTTCAGCCAAGGATAAAGCTGACCTGCTAGCATCCCATTTTTCTTCCAACTCACGTATTAATGACCTTAGTAAAACACCTCCCACCATTCCCAACACGCTCCATTCAATGCCCCCTGTGGTCTTCCGTCAAAAGGATGTCAGAAGGATTTTGACGAATCTTGATGTTAAGAAATATCCAGGTCTCGATGGTATTTCTCCGTCAGGACCTGGAGAAATTTCCAAGCAGAAGGTGTTTTTCCTTCTGCTTGGAAATTTGTTCATATCCAGCCAGTTCCTAAAAAGAGTGGCAAATCCCTCCCATCCAATTATCGTCCCATTGCAATTACTTCTACTCTTTCTAAAGTAATGGAGAAATCAATTAACCGCCAACTCTTAAACTACCTGGAAACCTTCCGTCTGATCAACGATCGCTAGTATGGATTCAGTCAGTGTCGATCTAAAAAACTTGGTTTTCTCTTTCGATGTCGGCGTTACTTTTCTTCCAAACAGCTGCTCACTCTGCACAAAGGCTTTCGATCGTGTTTGGCATAAAGGTATTCTAAACAAGCTTCCATCTTATGGTTTGCCAACTGCTTGTTGTAATTGGTTATCCAGTTTTCTCTCTGATCGCTCACTGAGGGTGATGGTAGATGGCTCTCTGTCTTCTAACTTCTCCACTAATGCTGGAGTCCCCCCAAGGTTCAGTTCTTTCCCCCACTCTTTTCCTCTTGTATATTAATGACCTTCTTCCATTGACTGGAAATCCTATCCATACTTTTGCCGATGATAGCACATTACATTCCACTTTCCATTTTGAGAAACCTTGTCCTGCTCAATCAGCTTCAACTTCTCGAATATCTGCTACCAATTCCTTAAATGCCGATCTCCAGGTGATTCTCCAGTGGGGCAAAGACAACTTAGTTGATTTCAACCCTTCTAAAACTCAGTCTTGTCTTCATCATCATCATCATCATCAGCCATTTTCAGTCCACTGCAGGATGAAGGCCTCTCCAGCAACTTTCCAGTTCCTTCTGTTTTGAGCATTGGCCATCCATTTACTACCCACAAACTCATGAATTTCATCTATCCATCTCCGCCTTTGTCTTCCAGGTTTTCTTCTAGCTCCTCTTGGGTACCATTCTGTTATTTTCTTAGTCCATCTGTCATCATGTCTTCGAGCTATGTGTCCTGCCCAATACCATTTTAGTTCTTTAGTTTTGATAAGAATGTCCTTTACTTGAGTTTGCTGCCTAATCCATGTGTTTCTCTTCTTATCTAACAGTCTGATTCCCAATATAATTCGTTCCATTCTTCGCTGTGTAGTTCTCAGCTTCTCTTCCATTCTTTTGGTGAGTGCCCAAGTTTCACTTCCATAAGTCATGGTGGGGAGTATACATTGGTTCATTATTTTACGTTTCAGACAAACTGGGATATTTCTGTTCAGTATGTGACTATATTTCCTGAATGCTATCCATCCAAAATTTATTCTTCTCTTGACTTCCAGCCATTTATAATTATTACAGCTAATAACTTGTCCCAGATAAGTATATGACTCCACCTTTTCAATTACTCTTCCTTCAATCATTATATCTCTTTCTGTGGCATACTTGTTCATCATTACTTTTGTTTTAGCCATATTCATCTTTAGTCCAAAATCCTTACTAACTGTGCATAACTGATTAAGATTTTCCTCTAATTCTTTGGGATCGTGGCTTATGACCACAATGTCATCTGCAAATCGTAAATGGTTTATGTACTCTCCGTTCACATTGACTCCTTTCTGCGACCAGTCTAATCTTCTGAAAGCTTCCTCAAGGGCTTCGGAGATATTGTGTCTCCTTGTCGAACTCCTTTCTCGATTTTAAATTTGCTACTGTCTTTGTCTAGTCTAATAAAGGATGTAGCACTCTCATATATTTTCTTCAAAATCATAATATATGGAGTATCAATGCCTTGTCTTTCCAGTGCCCGAAACATTGCCTTATGCTGTATGGAGTCAAATGCCTTTTCATAATCCACAAATGCCAGGCATAATGGTGTTTTATATTCATTTGCTTTCTCCATTAGCTGTAATATTACGTGAAGGTGGTCCATAGTTGAGAATCATGTCCTAAAGCCAGCTTGATCTTTCGGTTGATTCTTATCAAGTATTCTTTCTAATCTGTTAGTAATGACCCTTGTGAACAACTTGTAGATGTGGGATAACAAGCTAATTGGTCTATAATTTCCAATTTCTGATTTATCTCCTTTCTTATGCAGCAAAACTATGATTGCATTATTCCACTGCTTAGGCGTCACACCTTTTCTAATGCACTTTGTGAACAGCCTTGCCAGTTTTTGTGTTATGTCTCTTCCTCCCAATTTTAACAACTCTACAGTAACTTCATCTTCCCCCGGGGCTTTCCGATTCTTCATTTTCTTCAATGCATGTTTTACCTCATCAGAAAGAATATCGGGTATGTCGTATGTGTTGCTACTTTGCAATCCATCTTCCCCACTGCTGGTATCATTCCCTCGCTCCTTGTATAATTCTCTATAGTAGTCTTCTGCTATTTGAATTATGCTTTCTCTCTTGAATTATGCTTTCTCAGTCTTGTCTTATATCTCGCAAAAAGGATACTTCTGCTCCTATGCTTATCTCTAGTGACACTCCGATTTCCAGGCAAAATGATATATCTCTTTTGGGGATTACCCTGACTTCTAATCTCTCTTGGCACAAGCACATTACAAATATTGCTTCCTCTGCATCTAAAAAACTGGGTTTTCTCTTTCGCTCTCGGCGTTACTTTTCTTCCAAACAGCTGCTCACTCTGTATAAATCGCAAATCCGCCCTGCCATGGAATATTGTTCCCACATCTGGGGTGGTGCCCCCAAAACCTCTCTCAGGCTTCTTGATTCCATTCAGAAGAGGGCAGTTAGGTTAATTAATGATTCATCTCTAACAGATTCTCTCCACTCGCTGTCTTATAGACGTACTGTTTTCGCTGCATGCGTTTTCTACAGATACTTCCATGGGCACTGTTCTTCTGAATTGGCTTCTATAATTCCCGCTCTTTCTTTCAAAACAGTCTGAACACGTGCCGCCACCAGCCAACATCCATTTACTGTCCAACTTCAAACTCACAGAACCAACTTTTCATCTTCCTCATTTATTCATTCAACTGCCGTTTTCTGGAACAACCTTCCTTCATACGTATTTCCTGAAAATTACAATCTACAGAAGTTCAAGTCCAATGTCAACAAATATATTTTTTCGTCTTCTCAACCTCCAACCCAAGCACGGTACTAAGTACTACAGGTTCTAATACCTCTCGTGTTTGGGGTTTACATAAAAAAAAGAAACTAAATGAATGATTAACTTGCTTAGAGGTTCTGTTTAGTTTATGTTTAAAATTACTTCGCCAAATCATAATCCAATTTGATATCCTTGTTTACAATAAGAATACATAAAGCAAGATCGCCTTAAATTACAAATATCTTGTGAAATAATGTTACTTATGATTAGAAATTTGTGTATTTTTTTCTAATGAAAGACTTAATGCAATGGCGATCGTGTAGTGTGAATTACTTTGTGTTTTATTCTTCGGTCATATTCTTGGGTTTGGAAGTCTAAGTGGCATTTTAGGGAACGAAACATACCTTATCTTATCGAATAGGAGGTCTAAGTGCGCTGTGTTTTGTACGATTCTCCATGCGGACATATATGAACTTTGTTCACTTTTCGGAAGGGTATCTTAACGATACACTTTCAGTTTGCAACTTTCCCCCCAAATTTTGCTGAACTTTTCCCCCAAATTTTGCTGAACTTTACGTCGCGAACATAAAAGAGGTTGAAAGAGTAGTAAGATACAGAGTGGACACCCCTCTGAATTACTACCAGCTCCATCATTGTGTGAAAATGGAACTAACGCAGCCCTCAAACCCAGGGAGTACTAACGCGCACACCCAATGCTAATATAAAGCCGGCACTGTATTTGGATTTGATTAAAGTTACAATTATAATTATTTCTCCTCCCCGAAATGTTACCACCTTGTCGCGGTGGAGAGGCTTCAGTATCCCGATGACCAAGGAGCTAGACTGCGGTAGTTAGACTACCGGTAGGGCCACCCTCGCCAGACAGGTCAAAGGGTAGGGCTCAGACGAAGAGTAACATGTAAATATTGTAACATGGAACATAAGAGGAGGATTTGGATATAAAGAAGTCAAATTACTTAAACGTTTAAAACAGAAGAAAGTAAATATAGCAGTAATAACAGAGGGAACACAATCAATGAGAGACTATGTAATAGTAAATCAAAAATTAACGAAGGTGTCGAGATACTAGGGTGTTCAGAGGCTATGATATTAATTCAGATCATTTCTAGTGGCTTCAAAAATAGCGTTATGGGCTAAAGGGAAGAAGAGAAAAGCTATTAAACAAGGGAAGGAGGAGTTGGGTTATAAAGTATATCTACTTCAAGAAGAAAGTATACAAAATTTAAGAAAAAATGATTAAAGACGAAATATAATTCAAAAGGTAGTAAAAGAGACACTTAGACAATTCAGGTAAACTATAAGAAGAGGAGGGTAAAGATAGGGAATGAAGAAATAGCTAAAACAGTACAAGATTAATATCTTAAATATACACAAAATAGGACAAGTGAGAATGAAGAAATATATAAACAAGAACGCAATAAAACTAAAGATATAATAAGGAAGGCTAAAGCAGAGTCATGGGATAGATTTATAAGTATAGATTTATAAGTACAATAGGACATGATGTTGATGGAAGACAAAATTTGGTATATAAATGATGAAACACTTGAATAGCACAGAGAAAGACACTTCACGAATAAATAGAATAAAGGAAAAACAATGGAAAACACATTATGAAGAATTGTGGAAAGACCCAACATATCAAACAGAAGAGATACAGTCAGACCCAGTTAGTGACATAGATCCGATAACGAAGGAAGAAATGGAAGAGGCATTAAAATCTACAAAAAATAGGAAAGCAGCAGGAATGGGTGGTATAAATGTAGAACTGATGAAGAATGGAGGAAGGTTTTTAAAAGACAGGATACTAAGTTTATTTCATAAATAAATGTTGGGAACAATATAAAATACCAGAAGAATGGAAGACAGCAAAAATTATTTCAATATTTAAAAAAGGAAATAGAAATGATACAAAGAATTATAGAGGGATTAGTGTACTAAATACAGTACAGTATATAAAATGTATAGCAAAATAATAAATAATAGAATTAAAATTATCTCTGATGAAATATTAATAGAAGAACAGGCAGGATTCAGAAAAGGAAGATCATACACAGATATGAAAACAAATAATAGAAAAACGAAATGAGTTTAATTTACAAACGCATTTAGTATTTATAGATTATGAAAAAGCATTTGATTGAGTAAACAGAAGAAAACTATGGGACACAGTAATTCAGAATACCCAAAGCATCTTACAAAAATAATACAAAGTTTATATCAAGGAACAGAAATAGTAATAGATACTGGTAATAAATTAACAGAAGAAAATAAAAGAAATCAAGGAGTCAGAGAGGGATGTAGCTTGTCACCAACACTGTTTAACATATATATATCGAGAATGATTTGTAAATGGAAAGAAGAAATTAATACAGATATATATTTAAATACAAAGAATAGGATTAATACACCGTTATTTGCAGATGACCAAGTAATTGTTCAAGATAGCGAAGATAATTTACAAAGAGCAGTACTTAAATTAAACCAAATACAGCAACAGAAGAATATAAAGTTAAAATACCAACGATTAAAACCAGAACAATGGCTTTTATGGGGAAAATACGGTGAGACAAAAAAAAAAAATAGCTAAAGATAATAAAATATTAGAACAAGTAAAACATTTTAAATATCTAGGCTGTGATATAACATATGATGTCGACAAGATAGGAACCAGAAATTTGGCGAAATTTCAAAATATATGTGGAAAAATAAAAAGAACTTTGGCTAAGAAAAGAATGGAAGAAACAGAATTGTAATTTTACAAAGTAATGGCAATACCAACACTTCTTTATGGTTCTGAAACATGGATACCGAAACAAAGAGACATTAATAGAATACAAGCTGCAGAAATTAAGTTTTTAAGATATGTTAAAGGATGTACAAAATTAGATAAAATACCAAACGTAAATATTAGAAAGGATTTATTGAATTAATGGAAAATTATAGAATGTAGACAAAGATGGAAAGACCATGTAGAAAGAATGGAAGATAATATAAATTCCCTAAATTAGCTTATACGTATAGAGCAAAAGGAAAAAGAGACAGAGGAAGACCAAAGAAAAGATGGGCAGACCTCGTCGAGATCGGAACAGGCGGAAGTGGGGGAATAAACACCTTAAGACTGAGGCAGCCTGGAGGGTGGGACCGTATTCTAAAGATCAGATAGGGGGGTTGAAAAATAAAAGACGAACACTGCACGATCCCGATATAAAAAAGTGGAATCTCATTTCGTAAGAAAACTTCTGACAAAGTTTGCCCTTTGCTCCTACGATTCTCGGAATCCTGGTAAGCACATGTGTGGAAATCTTGCTTTTCGTACCAAGTGCCAGGGACGGGAAGGAAATCACACATCGCACAAAATTTTCACTTGTGGGTGACAAAAGTAAACTACTCCTTTTATTTGTAGGAGACATAGATAAATGCCGGTAAAATAAATGCGGTGAAAATTTGGTATTAGAAATTATTTGGTGTATTATCAAAGCAAAGCAGTAAACTGTAATGTTGAAGTAAACTGCAGAAAGAATGTAGAGATATAATGATGTCGATGATTGCAATATATTCCCTTAAAAGAACGTAAAAATTTTATTAAGAGAGATAGAATTGAGAAAATAAGAACAAATGCTTTAACAAACATGGCAACTTCAGTCGATACAATGTTGAACCATTAGAGACAAGTTCCTGTAGGAGCTATTAATCAAACAGAACGAAAATCCATTTAAATATTAATATTAAAATATAATAAAAATACATTTTAGTAAAAATACGTAAATTGTAATTTGAAACTTGTTTTTTTTAAATATTTTATTGTTTTTAAAATTTTTTAACACATTTATCATTTGTTGACATACGCCATTTTACCATTAATATAAATAATTAAAGACGAGCATTATGTTGTAATTTCCGTTTCCGGTGTATTCATTTTGAAGAAAAAACGTACTTTCTTTATTAATCAGTTTTACAAGGCGTTTTTCGTTTCTCACGTTCGCGTACACAATAACTCGCGTCTTAGAGAACTATCTGAAACTTAATCTGGATGTTATCAAACAGGATGTCAAAAGAAAGAATGAAATAAAATAAATAAAAAATCGAAAATAAAATAAAAATCTTACCTTTAGCCAAAAAAAAAAACGCATGACATAAACGCAAAGAAATGCATAGAGTAACAGCAGAATGAGCCATTCGGGAGTAAGTGTTGTGCTATCCTACCTACACTGCCAAAAATTGATCAACTCTTGTCAAATTCTTTATCGTTCAGCTTTAACATCGACTTGAGTGTTAATAGAAATTCCGAGGAGCTGAGTGGAAATCTGACGTTTCAGGTGATAACACAAGACTCTGAAAATTACAGAGACATCGATTGGTAATGTCCCAGCTGAAACCCGCCAAAGCAGATGTTGAAACCGTTAGACAAATCTTCAAAATTCAAAGTAACATTGTACGCTGGATTGACATCACTTTTGATTGAAATTTTACAGTTTGCACCCTACAATACCAAGCGCCAACAGCATAGGCAACCATAGGGAGAAACACGGAGTTATATTAAATGCTTAAAGATCGTCTAGAAAGACCACTCTCAGTTCTAGAAACTCTGACAATAGCGCCAGTGAAATTTCTGATAAGTGAAGGAAAACATTTCACCTGCTCTCAATAGCTATTCCCGAAAGTTTAATATCCGTTACTAGAGGTATCTGTGTATTGTTTATTTTAACTCTTGGTGGTCGATGAATGTCCAATTTAGAGCCAATGACCAAAGTTTTTGTCTCGGTAGGACTAATTTTTAACTTATTTTCAACTGCCCATTGTTCAAGATCAGATAAAAGTTTGTTTGTTATTTGGTTTTTAGGAGCATTAGCAACTAAGGCCATATTGCTCCGGGAATATGCGGTGGTCATTCCCTGACCTTTCTGCATCCTCTGTATTTGATGGTGACGGGTTCGAACCCCGGTCTAATCAAGAAGCGTGTGCTGCTCCTACTCACCTGGCTACGGAGGCGCTTCATCAGATAAAACTTTCTCAGCAGATATTTCAATTAAAGATGTTGGATTGGCACTAACAAGGACTGTCAAATCATCCGCACATGAGATGATCTTCACTTTGTCAAAGTTTCTGGTAATCCATCCTTGCAAAACAAAGTTCCAGAAAAGTGGTCCCAAAATGGAGCCTTGAGGACACCCTCAAGGGAATGAACTGACGCAAAATTTGTCTGAATTTAGATCTGACGGTGATAAATCTGTTAGAGAAATAGCTCTTAATTAGAAGATAAAGTTGCTGGGAACATTCGGCATGACGTAAACGTTCCAGGGCACTTTCCCGCCAAAGAGAATCAAAAGCACCCTCGAAATCAATAAAGATAGCAAGAGTATACTTGAAACTGGAGTGTTCAACAGAAGAAATGAAGTCAACAAGGGCGTCCTCGCAGGACCTTACAGGAGTGATAGTCCCCGTTCCAATAACAAGTTGTTTAATTGCAGGACTATTGAACGTTCTAATCGCTTACAAAGGTTGACCAATAAGGCTATAGGCTGATAAGACCTCGGTTCCTGGGGGCGCTTTTCTGGTTTCCTAATGAGCTTGATAAGGGCAGTCTTTCACTGATCCGGGAACGTTCCAGAATCTAAACATTTATTGAAAAGTTGTAAAAATATACTGGCCTTAATCTTGGCGAGACGCACAATAAAGGTACTCTCCAGCATTGTCCATTTCTGGGCATTTCTTAACTTTCACCGCTGTGTACAACTCGATGGCACTAAAAGGCTCAGCCTTAATTGAAGAAACATACAGAGTATTGGCAGAACGAATATTAGTGTGAAAATCAGAATCAGAGCACACATTGTCCTGTAGAAAAAGATTATCCAGAATAATGTTTACAGAATCCGTGCAGTTAGTGGTCTCCAGACCATTGTATACGATCGATCCATACACTTCTTGTGGAAATAATTTATTTCTTACGATTTTATAAAGTAGCCCCCACGTGTCTGCATTACCAGGGTTGTGCACAAATTCCGTCCATGTTTCCTTTTTCTGGTAGCAATCGTCTTCGCATCCCGTTTCTTCAGACCAAAGTAACAATTATAAAAGGTGCGAACATCAGCCCGAGACAAATGACGATTAAGCTGATGTGTGCATCGGGCGTGGTGGACCTGTTTCCGAAGAGAAGACAGTTCTGACGACCACCAGGAGAAGTTGGAGAATGTAGTAAACTGTTGAGGTCTGTTAAAAATTCATGTTATTATTAATATTAAATTCTTCCAGTAACTGTCCTCGAGCATCCACCTCAGGAAGAAAGGAAAAGCCGCCTGAGAGAGAGAGAGAGAGAGAGAGAGAGAGAGAGAGAGAGTTGTGCATTCGTGAGGGTATCCTCTGGCTGTTCGTGCGTTGCTCTGTCATTGCCAGTGACGTCACGGCTGAAGATGAAATTATGTTCCAATAATGAAGGGCGGAGGAAACAGAGTGTGAAGGATTGTTATTGTTATTAGGAGCATTAGCAACTAAGGCCATATTGCTCCGGTGGTCATTTCCTGACCTTTCCGCGTCCTCCGTATTTGGTGGATCACGGGCTCGAACCCCGGTCTAATCAAGAAGCGTGTGCTACGCACTGAGAGTGTGAAGGAAAGCAAGGAATGAGGAATGAAATGGCTTATTGGCTGCACTCAAATGTTTCCATGGAGATTTTTTCATGTCACGATTACCCATCTATCCCTGTGTTAAGAGTCTAATTTGCATAGCCCCGTGACACAAGAAAGGGCGTCAATGGGATTCCTCAAGACCCTTCCTCTTACCCAGAGTGACTTATTGAGATCATCCGACAATTCAAGTCATCAACACATTTGGAACATCATTAAAATTGGAAATTTTCATTAATATTGTGCCAATAGTAAATACGGCAATTATTATTTCTTTGTCTGTCCGTCCGCATGTAATAACTCGTCTTCTAGTGGTTCGCTTTATACATATGATACAACCTATCTATATACTATACATTGTAGCTGAGCACCGGATATTATGTTTGTTGCCATGCGCTGGTGGAGTGAACAGATGAGCAGTGTGGCAGACCAGAGCAGTCAACAAAATATGAGGAAGGAAAGAGACATTGGAAAAAGCACAACCACTAAGTCCTGATGATGAAATTTACGTGTAATGAAGTGATTATTAATTTCATAGGGATGAAAAATCTTTTTCTTCTAGGGTTGGCATAGGTTACCACAGTTTATTTTGATACGTTGAGAGTCAGGTTATTGTTGCAAGCCTATTTTGAAAATTTGTTGAATGTCTGGTTCAGTGGGGCGCACCGAAGGAAACAGCCACGTAGACCCGGTTTAATCACGCTTCTTGATTAGACCGGGGTTCGAGCGTGTGACCACCAAATACGGAGGATGAGGAAAGGTCAGGGAATGACGATCGCCTTTTTCCCCGGAGCAATATGGCCTTAGTTGCTAATGCTCCTAAAAAAAAAAAGCAATAACAGCTTAATGTCATCTGCGTAAGGCGATTTAATAGGAGATGTCTCCTACTGGGGATATATTGGCACACATCTATATTTAGTTGTTTGCCTCCTCTGAGTCCAACGATGCTCATATTTAAGGCTAAGGTCTGCATAATTCCTTTGCTGAATCGTTTAGTATAACTGGATAGAATCCTTCAACCCCAGGTGACTTTCTTATGTTTACCTTCAACAATTTGTTGTTCACTTCTCTCTCTCTCTCTCTCTCTCTCTGTTATTAAAAAATATCTTAGCTCCATGTTGGAGTAAAATACGTTTCTCACTCCACATCCGTACAGATATTCCTCATGTGCGAATGTAACTTGGTAAAACTTGGTAGCCTTGCAGGGTAGCTGATTGAGGTTTACAAGACTGTGAGAAGGGTTAGTACAGTGAATGAAAACGTAATTTTCACTGTTAAAAAGAATTCGAGGAGCTGAACTGGTTGTAGACTACATTGGAGGAAGTTTTCTTTTAGCAGCAATTACTGAAACAAGTAGGTAGTTGAGGCTGACAGCACAAAGAAATTCAAAAGTCAAACGGATAGCATCGTACGTGAGGAGGGAAGCGCATAATTTATATTTTCTTAAGTACTTTTCTTTTTGGCCATTTCATCAAACGTCTGTGGTTTCCTTACGCTTGAGGACGCTGGATTTATCAGGTTGTACAACATAAGATAGTTGCAATTAGCAGCTAAAACGAACTTGGCTCATTTATAAATATTTTAGTTATTTGTTGGATAATTCTTTGTCCTCAATAGGGCAGGGAAAGCTTTGCGGTGAAGGACCATATTACAGTATGTATTTCTGTACGTGGGGTATGCCTTTCATAATCCTGAATTATAAATGAAGAAATATAAAACGCTCAGAGCTGAATAGTAATATTTTTAATTCGAAAAGTTTTTAACGTGCGAGTGACTGCAAAAGTGAAAAACAAATGTTGTGTTCCCCTTTACAAGCTTGTAAATTAAATATATAATTATTTTGTTCTGAGATTTTCATATTGTTTACATCTATAAATCTATTGCTATTAACCCCTGGCTTGTAGCCGTGAAGAGAGTTTATTTCGAGCATTGTGCCTTCTGTGTTTAATAACGAGTTCTTCTTCTTCTTTTGTTTCCAAATACATCGTCCTTCGAAAAGTTACAATTATCGCGTCAAAATGATTAGGAAGTGGAAAGTTACCCGAGAGCAAAACGCCAAATTTTGTTTGACAGTGTGACCCTGAGGTGGGTTGATTGTGATGAGGAACGCTAAGAAATTGTGTTCTCTTCAAAAAAAATGGCAAATTACTTTCATTGTGAATTACGCGTCTTAAGAACGAGAATAACGAGCAAAATAAAGAAGCAAAAGTGTACTACTTTAAAATAAAAAATTATCACTCATACTTAGACGATTTTTTTCTTTAGTTTGTTTCATAAAGCTCTTGGAGCAATTGCAAAGAAATTTTCCCGTCTAGTTCGAGAGATTTCAGTTTCCAGCAGGAAGCAACCAAATGTGTGATCGGCACTCCCCATATCTGACTGTGGTTCCTCAGTTCTCTCTCTCTCTCTCTCTCTCTCTCTCTCTCTCTCTCTCTCTCTCTGTCTGTATGTCTGTTTTTCTGTTGTTGGAGACAAATTTGTAGTAATGTGCTGCACTATGTCTGCGGGCATCATATGCGTCACATCGTCCTTATTGGCGATTGAGTTGTATTCAAAATCAATTAGGTTTATATTTTTGTTGAGCAGTTCAATAAATTGCCTTGCGGATAGATTGGCTTCTAAAAATAAAAGAAACGAAGAGGTTTCAGATCTGAACATTTGATAAAACATGTAATCCGGATCAAGATGATGATCAGAATGAAAATTAGGTGTGCATTAATCAATTTCAGTTCGTACTTACCCAATTGAAAAGAAATGCGAAGAAGTGAATTTTGTTCTTTTAAGGTGTGCCACAGCTGTTCTGTTATCATTTCACTCTCTCTACCGCATTCTGAGTAGTTCAGTCTCAATCCTTTCAGCTTCAATATACATAGCCAAATCTGAATGACCAGAATAATAGCAAAGCAGCATCGTTTTAAGTTACATCTCATATTGTGAATACCTTCACAACGAGTTGCCATGATATTGCACTACTTCGAATACGTAACGCTTCACTTCAGGAGAAGACTAATGTTACTTATTCTCAGATGGATACCACCACCCAGACGGTTCCGTTTGAATTATGGTATGGGAAAAAATTCTCCGTTATTCTCATACTATCCGTATTAGAGTTAGGAAAGAGATAAAGATGTAGGAAGGTGATAGTAGGAGAGCTAGAGGAAGGAAATGCCTTAGAAGGAAGAAAGGGACAGTTGCTCCTTCAACTCATACTCAAAGCTCAGATATTCCTCGAATAGGCAACGCTTCCCCAGTGGAGAAGGCTGTTATCTATTTTTAGAAATTCCGGACATCATCAGGCTCCCCCTGGTGCCGTTTCAAGGCTATTTGGCCCTTCTTCGAAGGGTAGGTACCCAAGTGATCCAATGATGGCAAAACAGTTATGAAGTATAAATTCACAATATGAGAAATGCCTGATGGTGTATGATGCATTTAGACTATAAAGTGTTTAGCTCCAAAGCCTCAAATGGAAAAGTCTAGACTACGTATAAGTATAGTGCAAAAGCATCAAAAAGTAACATTAGTCTTCTCCTCCGGTGAAGCGTTACTTATTCGAAGTAGTGCAATATCATGGCAACTCGTTGTGAAGGTATTCACAATATGAGATATAACTTACAACGATGCCGCTTTGCTAATATTCTGTTCATTCAGATTTGGCTATGCATCATTGAAGCTGAAAATATTGAGACTGAACTACTCGGAATGTGATAGAGAGAGCGAAATGATTACAGACCAGGTGTGGCATACCTTAAAAGAAGTGACGTCATAAACATCACGTGATCTTTCTGGAGAATCAACGCCTGTCAAACACGGCATCAGGCAGGCCACGCCCACTGAACATTCAAGGTAGGTGTCCGTACCCGTTTGTAAACATTAACCAATTTCTCTAGTGAGGATCACAATTCTGGCATTCTGATGGACTCACTGTACACCTGAACTGGACTGGCACTCTGTCGTACGGTCCTACTCCGTGGCTACGGGACTGCTATCTTTCCTTAGGCCTTTTCCCACCCTATTCGGCTATCTTTTCCACAGGGAGAGTGCTCACCGGAGCTACCCTTCTTTACTCCACCTTTCAGAAACTTCTTATTAAACTAAGAATTATTTGACATTGCTCGTTGGCACACGGTCACTATCCACGACGGATTGACTCACAAAGACGGCCACTGCTCTTGCCTTCCAAAAATGCTGGCTTAAACTCCGTACTCTTCCTAGCACCTCGAAAACTCAACTGCTGCTAACACATAATTTCTACAACGACTAAACCCTCAACTATTAACTGTTACTCACTTCTTTTATTTACACTGACGAAAATCTTAACAGCTGTGTCCGCTGACTATTTCCATTTCTTAAAACCACCACAAAAAAACCACACACCCACATAGCTCAACACAGGTCTCTCCTCGTCCTCCTACCTTTTTACTCCTCTCCTTACAAAAAAATCTCAACTTTGTTCCTTAAACCATTGTAATTCACACCGCCAAATCTCAACTAAGTGTCTTTTTCTGTCCGAATCCATCCACAATTTGCTTCGGAGTTTTCCACGCCTCTCCAGTCTTTCTACCAATCTCTCTCTTCCTATATTCATTTTTCTCCTTTCATTTGTTGAAAGGCCTAGGTCAGCCTGCCCCATAGCACGTGATTCACAATACCCCTCTCTTTTTATTTCCAACTTTTGACATCCGTTGTGTTTTTTGATGTCGGCCGAATATTCCAAAACAACTCTTCCTGTCTCATAACAGCTTGTCTCTATAGCACTCAGAAAAATCACAAAACGTGACACTGGAGACCATCGCGTCTATTTTTAGAGACTAGTGTGTTTTCCGAATACGTTTCCGGTGTGTGACCCCTCATAAACCTTAAGTTGTTTATTGCGCCGAACCCCCCTGCTGTGTTTGCCATAACACATACATATATATGTATGCACATATATACAAATACATATGTAGATGTTAGTATCCTCCATCAGTTCCTGGTTTTGACGGATATAAAGCTAATGGCTCTGTTTTCGTTCCTACTACCTTTTAATTTTTATACCTCCTTCCAGAATAATTCTTATTTCTGAAACTGCAGATATTGCCCATTTATCCTATTAACGGCAAGAATCAAAAGGAAAACCGACTTCCAAAGTTTAAAAAAATTTATTTTTGTAAGATTTTCGTATCCTACACGCGTCCATTACAGAGAATGTCCGCTACCCAAGCTGCAAACAAGTTAAAACCAATGGAGGTGAGTTGAGGAATTTGAAAATGTCCGTTGTACAGAGGAGTTTCACTGTAGTTATTTATATCTCCTCTACAAGAAAGGCAAAACTTATATTAGCTTTCAAGAAAGATAATGTTAAATTCTTCATAATTTTAATTTCTCCGCTTTCCTTATTACTTTTCATTTCTCTTGTTAACTTGACTATTCTCAAACCTGCAAAATAAAAAAAAAAATAATAATAATAAATAATTAGAAAGGCCATTATTCGCCTGTTTTAAATAATTATTTCCAATATTTATGACAACTAACGCGCAAACTACACATGAAAGGAGGAAGATTCACTTCAGTACAAAATAAACATCACACCTGAGGTCAGCTAATGTTTGTTCAACAGATTGGTGTAACGGCAGCACTGATTTCCCTCAAGGATCGGTCCTTGGCCCACTGCGATTTCTCATTTTGATAAGCGACGACGACGATGAAGTGCATGAGGTCAAAATTTGTAAAAGACGTAAAGACCGGAAGGGTCGTAAATGATCATGGCCAAGCATCCTCCAAACCTGTTCAAGCATTCCGAAACCTGTTCAATGTCAGAAGACCTCATCTGTGTCCAAGTTTCAGATGAGGTCTTCATACCTCATCTGAAAAAAGACATTGGGCTTCTTGACAGGGGTCCCAAGATGGACACTCTCGTAAGATGAGATCGGCAAAAGAGCGACCGTACGAGGAAAGACTCCGATTACGTAGGCTACAAAACTTGGTAGCGTTACAGGGTACCTGATTGAGGTTTACAAGGCTGTGAGAAGGGTTAGTACAGTGATTGAAGACGGAATTTTCACTGTTATAAAGAATTCCAAAAAGTGAATGGAAATTACGGGAATAAAGGTAGACTAGATTAGAGGAAGTTTTATTTTAGCAGCGATTATTCAAACAAGTTCTGACCGCAGGTAGTTGAGGCTGACAGCTACTGAATAGTTGAGGCTGACAACTTCTTTCTCCTCAATAGGGGAACTTTGCGGCGAAGGAACATATTACAGCATGTACTTCTGTATGTGGGGTATGCCTTTCATAATTCTGAATGATAAATGAAGAAAATATAAAACGCTCAGAGCAGAATTGTAATATTTTTAATTCTGCAAGGTTGCAACGTGCGAGTGACTGCAAAATTGAAAAAAAAAAAAAAAATGTTGTGTTTCCCTTTACAAGCTTGTAAATTACATACTTTATTATTTTGTTATGACATTTTCATATTGTCTACATCTGTAAATCTACTTCTGTTAACCCCTTGATTGTAGCCGTGAAGGGAGAGCAATGTGCCTTCTGCGTATAATAAGGAGTTCTTCTTCTTTTTCAAATACATCGTCCTTTGAAAAATTACAATTATCGCACAGAAATGATTAGGAAGTGGAAAGTTGACCGAGAGCAAAACGCCAAGTTCCTTTGACAGTGTGACCCTGAGATGGGTTGATTGTGGTGAGGGAAGCTAGGGAATTGTGTTCTCTTCAAAGAAAATGACAAATTACTTTCATTGTGAATTACAGATTTAAGGACGAGAACAAAGAGCAAAATTAAGAAGCAAAAAGTTTGTCACTCATACTTACATTCATTTCTATTTCTGTAAATATCATAACCCAAATGTGCTGAAAACGCACCTTTTATCTTTATTGACCTCAATTTATGGCACGATTCCATTACTGCTCTTACCGGAACATGAGATAGACGACGATGTTTATACAGCTCAATGTCTAATGATTCTAAAAGAGAAATAAAAGAATTGTAAGATACAAAGTCTTACAAGTTAAATTTAAATATCACTACAATTAATGATAGAATGCTAGATAGAGTGATATTGTAAACCTCAAAAGAAAAAACACTTAAAATCACAAATATTGTTTAAGATAGTGGGTCTCGCGCTAATGGAATTCATTTAAGAGAAGGTTAAATTTAATGTACAAGCAAATATACCTTGAAGCAGTATAGTGAAGAATTCGAGACGGAACAGTGGGGGGTTAATTGATGGCATGGCAAAAGGGACAGACTGCTCCAGATATTACAATAGGGGTACCAGGTGTAAGCGTTTTTGTTTACTGCAAACAGAGCAGGTGTGGTCATTTTATAATAATGCGAGACGAATCAAGTAAATGGACGCAGATGTTTTCCGGATGGGTTCCGAGCTCCAGAAATTTCTGTTCATTTCCAGAATATTCGAGAATTCTCTAGAAAACGGAAGTCCCCTCTACACCGGAAGGAACTCGACCATCGTGTCATGGGTCATAGGCAAATGAGAATGGAGACGATAATGGTCAGATAGAAATGATTGGATGAGGAAAGGAGGGGCGTTACGAAATTTTGGGAAATAAAAGGGGGAGAGCGAACGAAAAAAGGGGTTATGATAAAGTTTTTCGGAAGATGATAAAGTTTTCTTCGAGGAGGATAAAGTTTTTTCGGAAGATGATAAAGTTTGAGAAGATGATAGAGTTTTGGAAAAATATGATAGAGTTTTTTGGATATGAAAAAGTTTTTCTGGATATGATAAAGTTTTCATCGAGGGTGATAAAGTTTTTTGGGAATGAGAAAGTTTTTTTTTTTTTTTGAAAGATAGGCCCAGGAAACAGTCCCCGGAAGCGATCCACCAGTAGAACCAGTTATGGTGAGTTGACTAAGTTCTGATAGCTTTAATAAAGTGTAGATAAGTTACAGAAAGGGGAACTTTCTCGAGATGGAACATAGAAGTCCGAAAGCGTCCACCGAGAGATGTATTTGAATGGAGGACAGCGAGATAATGCTAACAGAAGAACACCGTACCGTCCTGTAGAAATAAAGTGATGGGAAGCGACTCCTACTGAATGATCCGGCACAGCAAAGAAGGATACGATACCAGGATGATCGGCAAAGCGAAAAGTGTCCCTGGCAAAGTTTAGCATTCCAGATGAACGTTCCCAAACCAATGGAGGACCCGATGCAGAGCAGCAGAATGTCACAGGCCACAAGTTGTATTAGGGGTAAGATCCAAATCCCCAGAAGTAAGTGGTTAAACAACGAATTTACCTCTATGTAATTGCAAAGAGGGGCTTAGAGGGGAACAGGTATCCTGTGTGTTATCAGACACTCAGCCTAAAACACTGATGGATCCAATATCTCTCTATTACAGAAGATTTAGGAGAAGTCCGGTTGGCCTGCCTCCCTAAAATCCACTCTTGCACACCTTCTCGATGGTAAGCCCTGTTACGTCACTGAGGTGGCAACGAACGTGTAGAGTGGTTCTCTTCAAGATGCCTGGTCAGCATGAAGAGGAAAAGACCAACCCCTCCAGCAATATGAAAGCACGACGAAACAAATGGCCCTCAGTCCCCAGCAGCTTTCACTCTCCCTCTTACGGCAGCGAGAGGATTAGAGTGGAAGCAGAGGGTGCTAAGAATCTCTGGGTACGACCAGGCTGCCATGCACGGAAACTGAACTTGGCCTGTTATAACGTAAGAACACTCATCGGTGAAGACAGGATATTAGAGCTGGAAAAGGAATTAGAAAATGTGAATTGGAATATCATCGGTTTGGCTGAAACAAGAAGAAGAAATGAATCACTTATAAGTTTATCAAGTGGAAATCTACTGTACACCAATGGAAACAGTGAAAGGAGTGAAGGTGGAATTGGGTTTCTGGTCCATAAAGATTTTAAAAACAACATTTTGGAATTCAAAAGTACATCACCAAGAGTGTCAAGACTAATACTCAAGATTTCTAAGAGATACAAGTTAAAGATTATAATGATTTATGCACCAACATCGAGCCATGATGATGAAGAGGTTGAAGAAATGTACACTGAAATTGAGAGTCTTCTAGATGAGCAGAAAACCCACTACACTATTATTATGGGAGACTTCAATGCTAAGGTTGGAAAAAGACAAAACAGCACAGAAAGGGGAACTATAGGAAATTTTGGAATTGGTGAAAGAAATGAAAGAGGTGAAAGACTTGTGGAATTTGCAGAATCTCAAGGACTGTCAGTAATGAACACTTTTTTCAAGAAAAGGGTGAACAGAAAGTGGACATGGAAGAGTCCAAATGGATTAACTACTAATGAAATCGACTTCATCCTCACTAATAGAAGATATATTGTGAATGATGTCACCGTCCTGAATAAGGTAAATGTTGGAAGTGATCACAGAATGGTAAGGTGTACACTTGATATAGATGTAGGAAAGGAAAGGAAAAAACTGACTCGAGTAAATAATACAAAGGTCTTTGAGATAACAGAAGAGGAGAAAAAGCAGTATGTACTGGAACTTAAGAACAAGTTTGAGTTTCTGGAGACTGCTGAGGACCAAGATATCGACGAGGAATATTACAACTTTTTGAAAGTGATAAAGCCCAAGAAACCTATAGGGAAAAAGAAATCCAAAGAAGAAAAAATTAGTCAAGAAACACTTGTCATGATGAACCGAAGACGACAAATGAAAAGCAAGAAAAACACTGACAGGGAGAAAATTGAGTATACTGAGTTATGCAAAGCCATTAGAAAGAGACTCAGAGAGGACATAAGAAGATTTAACACAAGAAAAGTAGAACAAGCATTAAGGGAAAACAAAGGATTTAAATCAGCAGCCATGAGCAGTAATACAGAAAGACAAATGATACTGAAACTGAAGAATAGCGATGGTGTAATTATAAACAGCAGAGAAGGCATAATTCAAATAGCAGAAGACTACTATAGAGAATTATACAAGGAGCGAGGGAATGATGCCAGCAGTGGGGAAGATGGATTGCAAAGTAGCAACACATACGACATACCCAATATTCTTCCTGATGAGGTAGAACATGCATTGAAGAAAATGAAGAATCAGAAAGCCCCGGGGGAAGATGAAGTTACTGTAGAGTTGTTAAAATTGGGAGGAAGAGACATAACACAAAAACTGGCAAGGCTCTTCACAAAGTGCATTAGAAAAGGTGTGACGCCTAAGCAGTGGAATAATGCAATCATAGTTTTGCTGCATAAGAAAGGAGATAAATCAGAAATTGGAAATTATAGACCAATTAGCTTGTTATCCCACATCTACAAGTTGTTCATAAGGGTCATTACTAACAGATTAGAAAGAATACTGGATGAGAATCAACCGAAAGAGCAAGCTGGCTTTAGGACAGGATTCTCAACTATGGATCACCTTCACGTAATATCACAGCTAATGGAGAAAGCAAATGAATATAAAACACCATTATGCCTGGCATTAGTGGATTATGAAAAGGCATTTGACTCCATACAGCATAAGGCAATGTTTCGGGCACTGGAAAGACAAGGCATTGATACTCCATATATTATGATTTTGAAGAAAATATATGAGAGTGCTACATCCTTTATTAGACTAGACAAAGACAGTAGGAAATTTAAAATTGAGAAAGGAGTTCGACAAGGAGACACAATATCTCCGAAGCTGTTTACTGCTGCCCTTGAGGAAGCTTTCAGAAGATTAGACTGGTCGCAGAAAGGAGTCAATGTGAACGGAGAGTACCTAAACCATTTGCGATTTGCAGATGACATTGTGGTCATAAGCCATGATCCCAAAGAATTAGAGGAAAATCTTAATCAGTTATGCACAGCTAGTAAGGATTTTGGACTAAAGGTGAATATGGCTAAAACAAAAGTAATGGTGAACAAGTATGCCACAGAAAGGGAAATAATGATTGAAAGAGCAGTAATTGAAAAGGTGGAGTCATATACTTATCTGGGACAAGTTATTAGCTGTAATAATGATAAATGGCTGGAAGTCAAGAGAAGAATAAATTTTGGATGGATAGCATTCAGGAAATATAGTCACATACTGAAGAGCAATATCCCAGTTTGGCTGAAACGTAAAATAATGGACCAATGTATACTCCCCACCATGACTTATGGAAGTGAAACTTGGGCACTCACCAAAAGAATGGAAGAGAAGCTGAGAACCACACAGCGAAGAATGGAACGAATCATATTGGGAATCAGACTGTTAGATAAGAAGAGAAACACATGGATTAGGCAACAAACTCAAGTAAAGGACATTCTTATCAAAACTAAAGAACTAAAATGGTCTTGGGCAGGACACATAGCTCGAAGACATGATGACAGATGGACTAAGAAAATAACAGAATGGTATCCAAGAGGAGCTAGAAGAAAACCTGGAAAACAAAGGCGGAGATGGATAGATGAAATTCATGAGTTTGTGGGTAGTAAATGGATGTCGAGTGCTCAAAACAGAAGCAACTGGAAAGTTGCTGGAGAGGCCTTCATCCTGCAGTGGATTGAAAATGGCTGATGATGATGATGATGATGATGAATTGCAAAGGACTGCAGGGAAGATTAGATAAATATTAAGTGAGATTTAGGGAAACATACAATTAATTAAATGCATGTTGTATAGATCAGTAAGGGAATATCTTAGAAATAGTTTAATGAAGGATGGTGTACAGTTGTGGTCTATTTACTGATCTATTAGTGGAGGAAAGGTAATAATTTTGGACGGGTTAGCCTATAGAGCAGGTACAGTTGTATGTTACTTATATGATGTCGCTGGTGTAGAGAAATTAGTCGCTAAATGCTGGAGTTTACCTGAGGGAATGAAGAATAATCCCATGTATATTTCATTAACATGTAACTTTAAAGTGCTGGGGAGAGAATAGAATAGAATAGTTTGTAAAGTGGACATTAATTTCCAGAAGAAGAATTGTATCAGCCATGAAGAAGAATGCACTGTTGAGTCAGTATGGTGTGACATAAGCACTGCGAAAGCAAAAATAAAAGTAGGAGTGTGTTATAGGCCTAATGACTCGAAGGAGTACAATGAACAATTGTACAGAGAAACAGAGTGGGCTAGTAAATCGGAATGTCTTATAATGGGGGATTTTAACTTCCCAGATATTGACTGGAACTTGTGGGTTGGTCACTCACACACTAGTCAGACTTTTGTGGATTTATTGGATGATTGTTTTCTGCAGCAGCATGTTCGAGAGGAAACCAGAGAAAGTAATACTCTTGATCTGGTTATCAGCAGTGATCATTCGTGTATTAAGAATTTGCAGATAAAGGAACCACTAGGTGGCAGTGATCACAGTGTGCTGAAGTGGGATTTACTCAAAGAGATAACTACCGTCAGGTGTAAAGGAAAGGGTGTTTGCTTCCGTAAAGGGGAGTACAGTGGTTTCAGACAGTTTTTAAATTCTGTACAGTGGGATCAACTGACGATGTTACAAACAGTAAATTCTAAGTGGGAAGCATTCAAGAAATTAATCGTGGAAGCTACTAGACTTTTCATACCGATGAAGAAATATTGTTCAAGGTTTAGGCCTAAATGGTTATCAAATGAACTAATGAGACTCGTGACAGAGAAGAAAAATGCATGGGATGCATATAAATTATCAGGCGACACAGAAGCCTATAGCAGATATAAGCTAGTCTGTAATCAGGTCACAAAGGAGGTTCGGCAGGCAAAGGCGGATTACGAGAAATCTTTGGCAAAAGATCCTAAGAAAAACAGCAAGGATTTCTTTACTTATATAAACTCTAAAAGGAAGGGGATGAATCTGATTGGTCCACTTGACATCGATGGTTCGACTGTTGATGATCCTGCTCAGATAGCAAACAAACTGAATGAGTATTTTGCATCTACATTCACACGTGAGGAATTATTACAGTTTGAAAATGGAAGAAGGTTATCAAATTGTAGCAGTGTGCTTAATGATTTTGTAATAACTGAGAGCAAAGTGGAGGAGAAATTGTTGAAGTTAAACATAAGAAAAGCACCTCGGGTGGATGGGATCTATCCAGTTATATTAAAGGAGGCGGCAAAGCAACTAAGCAAACCCTTAGCCATAATTATGAGAGCATCCTTGGATTCAGGGGAGGTTCCCACGGACTGGAGATGTGCAAATGTATCCCCAATTCACAAAGGAGGTTCGAAGGGTGACACGAGTAATTACAGACCAGTTAGTTTAACTTCTGTTCCGGGTAAAATAATGGAGTCACTGGTTAAAGATGCATTGCAGGATCATCTAGACAAGACTGCAGCAATAATTCAGACACAGCATGGGTTTGTTAAGGGAAAGTCTTGTCTGACAAATTTGATTGGTTATTATGATGTGGTCACAAAGGACCTGGATGCAAAAAATAATTTTGATATCATATACTTGGATTTCAGGAACGCTTTTGACACTGTTGCGCATGGAAGACTACTGTACAAATTGGAGCAGAATGGTATTAAGGGTAAGTTGCTACAATGGATAAAAGGATGGTTAAGTGGGAGAAGACAGAGGGTGGTAATCAATGGGTGCTGCTCTTCGTGAACTAATGTTATTAGTGGAGTCCCACATGGTTTGGTGTTGGGTCCACTGTTGTTTTGTGTATTTATCAATGATATTGATGAAAGTATATCAGGCTTAATGTCGAAGTTTGCAGATGACACGAAGGTTGGCAGGTTTGTTAATGACAGTCATGGCAGTGTGCTACTGCAACAGGATCTAGATAATTTGGGCAGATGGGCTAAGAAGTGGCAACTGAAGTTCAACCTTGACAAATGCAAAGTACTGCATATGGGTAGAAGTAACCCCAGAGAAACGTACGAACTGTGTGGTACTACACTTAAGGTGGTAGAAAATGAAAAAGACCTGGGAATAATTGTGCAGTCAGATATGAAGTTTTCTGAGCAATGCAGACAGACTGCTAGGGCAGGTCATGGGGTTTTGTCAATGATATATAGGAATTTTGCTAGCAGGGAAAAGGAGGTGATTGTCCCTCTGTATAAGGCAATGGTCAGGCCACGCCTTGAGTACTGCGTACAGGTCTGGAGGCCTCATTTTAGGAAGGATGTAGATTTGCTTGAGCGTGTACAGAGAAGAGCAACACGTTTGGTGAGGGGAATGAAGGGATCCTCTTACCAAGAGAGGCTTAAGTTCTGCAAATTGCAGTGGCTGGAGACTAGGCACCTGCGCGGTGATCTGATTGAGGTCTATAAGGCCTTGAATGGGTTGAGCACGCTGAATTCTGATGGGATCCTCCCACTTGTTCAGAATACGAACCTACGGGGACATAAGTTCAAATTAAGAAAGGACAGATGTAGAATAGATGTGCGGAAATTTGCCTTTAGCCAGCGGGTGGTTAATTGCTGGAACAAACTTCCATCTGTCGTTGTGGAAGTTGATAGGTTAAATAAATTTAAGGAGGAACTGGACAGGCATTTGGAGGGTATGGTGTGATTTTTTTTTTTTTTTTTTTTTGGCTGATGCTGCATAAGCTCCTACACTTGCTTTCTTGCATCAAGTGCCACTACTACTACTACTACTACTACTACTACTACTAATGTAGGATTGTGCTAGATAGGTATGAAAAAGAAATAAATAAATAAATAATGTCAATTGTAATTAAGAAAGAGTTATATTAAACTGATTGTACGTGATGTTAGTGGGCCTACAGTAAGAAGAAGATGATGGATGGAAGAGCCTAATGACCAGGAACGCGATCCCTGCCCTGTACCTATATCTGAAGTGAATACTGTGTAATGATTTGTTTTATCTTTTATTTGTATGTATAATAAACTGATTGTATTTCACTTAATGCAAATAGTGTTTGGCCATTTCTGAACTCACAGCAAAAGCCAAAAGAGGAGTGATCTAATATAGGGACTCCCTCAGAACCGGAATTCTTCTGTGAGATAACAAGTCAGATGCAAAGTGGGGATTTTTAAGAATATAAATAATACTAAATAAAATAAGTAAATAAAGACAAAGAAACAATATAGAAATAATAAAGAAGAAACCCCCACCCCCACAGATACCAGGAATGATCGGCAAAGCGAATAGTGTCCCTGGCAGATGTTAGCAGTCCGGAATCGGAGAAGAGCGTTTCCAAACCAATGGAGGACCCGATGCAGAGCAGAAAGTCACAGGCCAAACATTGTATTAGCGGTAGGATTCGAATCCCCAGAAGTAAGTGATTAAACAATGTAGATACCTCTATGTAATTGCAAAGGATTGCAGGGAAGATTAGACGAATATTAAGTGAGATTTAGGGAAACATACAGTTAACTCAGTTCATATCCTATAGTTGAGTAAAGAAATATTTTAGAATTAGTTTAACGAAGGATTGATTATAGTTATGATTTATTTACTGATTAATTAATGGAGGGAAAGTAATAATTTTGGACGGGTTAACCTATAGGGCAGGTAGAGTTGTAAGTTAACTTAAATAATGTTACTGAAGTAGAGAAGTGGTGCAATTAGTCGCTAAATGCTGAAATTTACCTGTGAGAATGAAGAAATAAATAAACCAATGTATATTTCATTAACGGGTAATTTGATTGTGTTAGGGTGAGACTAGCCTAGAATAATTTGTAAAGTGGACATTTAATTCCAGAAGAATTGTATTAACCATGAAGAAGAATGTAGTTTTGTGCTAGATAAGTATGAATAATAAATAAAATGTCAATTGTATTTAAGAAAGAGTTAAGTTAAACTGATCATAGGCGAGTGTTAGTGAGCCAATAGTAAGAAGAAGATGATGGATCGTAGAGCCTAATGACCAGGAACGTAATCCATGCCATGTACTTATATATGAAGTGAATAATGTGTAATGATTTGCTAGATTTTTTTTTATTTGTGAATATGTATAATAAACTAATTGTATTTAACTTAATGCAAATGGTGTTTGGTCATCTCTGAACACACAGCAAAGTCCAAAGGAGGAGTGCACTAATATAGGAACTCCCTCAGAACCGGAATTCTTCTGAGAGATAACAAGTCAGATGCAAAGTGGGGATATATAAAAATAAATATAAATAACAAATAATAAAAAATAGGAAGTAATAAAAATATATATAAGATAGAAACCCCACCCCCACAGAATGTACTCTCTGTCTCTCTCTCTCTCTCTCTCTCTCTCTCTCTCTCTCTCTCTCTCTCTCTCTCTCTTCTTACCTAAGGTATGGGAGAATTTTCTAGCGACATGATTGAGAATGTCTCCAGGGAGTACATCCGTGATGTTATCTCTGTTCAAAGTTGACTTCAAGGTAAATTTGATCAGATTCATGTCCTTTCTTAATAACTCATTTAATACTTCTTCCGGCATATTGCATTCTGAAAATGAAAGAAACGAAGAGGTTTCAGATGGGAACATTTCATAAAACATGTAAACCGGATCAAGATGATCAGAATGAAAATTAAGTATGCAATAATTAATTTCAGTTCGTACTTACCTAATTTGAACTCAATTAAAAGAGGTTGCTTTTGCTTTTTGACTATTGACCAAATGGTCCCATCAATATGTTCTTCCTGTATTTCAAAATAAGTCAGCTTCAGAACTTTCAAGTTAGGAAATATAGTTCGTAATGTTATTAAATAATGATTGTTCATGTCCTTATAATTTATTCCTAATTGCATAATCCTCTTTTGATGACTGATGGCAGTCATGATCTCTTCAGTCCTGCAAAGTAAGCAACAAAATCAGCAAAATATTAAATAATAAATATAAAGTAAAAGTTGTTGTTTAGGGAAGTAATGGCCACAATAAATAAGTTAATTAATTAACACTTAGAATTTACAAAACAATTACCTGACAGCATAAACTTACCTAGATATGTTCTCTTCTTCTTGGTATTTGTATACTTCTAGTTTTCTCAAACTATTTCTTTCAGATACCGTTCTCAAGATATCTAAACATGAGTGGAAATCACTGCTCGAATTTACAAATTTGAACGTTACAAGGTTTACTTGTGATCGTACTAAGTTTCGAACATTTCTAGATATTGCAATTTCTTTGTCTATTTGAATTCTTTCAAACACATTGTATAAATTCATTATGCTTAATTCTGTTAAATCCGACGTTTCTAAACGAAAAAATAATTCTTCTATTTGTGCTCCTACTCTGTCATCCACATTTTCATTAAAAATCACTTTAAGTCTTTTGAGATATGCTGAAAACCTGAAAAATATATGTGAAATTAATTAGCAGCCCCAATACATAAAAGCAGACAGTGACAATACAGAAATATCGCAATTACATTAAATGAATTCGTTCGCCATAAAGAAATAAAAAACTTGAATTGCATACATCGGTGAAAAACGTTAATCATTTTCGTTAATTACTATTATTAATGAATATTAATTTTATAAACTCAAGTAATACAAATTACATAAATTTTCTAAATTACTCACTTTTCAATGTACAAATTCGCTAGTTTAAGTATTTTTACATTTTCGCTTTCACTTCTAAAGACAATTTTTAAATTTCGCCAAAGCCTTTCCTGTTTATCTAAAGATGTCCTCCATCTTTGGCACACTCTGAGCATTACAAGTTGATCTTCAACTTTTAAATTATTACGAATCTCAACTAAGACTGGGTATGGTAACTCTGCCCAATTCATAGTTATTAATATAATGACCTGTGCTATCTACTTTCAAGCTACGTAGAATTCTTTTGTTTTATGAACAGATTTGAACAAAACGGTACAGTTATGCATGCAATGAGGCGCGAGGGAAGGCACGTTCTTCATTCAAGTGGTCTCTATTGTTCCCGCACGGACTTGCGCTTTTCTACTCCAGCGTTTTTTTTTTTTTTTTTTTTTTGTTTTTTTTTTATGTGAACCCCAAACACGAGAGGTATTAGAACCTATAGTACTGAGTACCGTGCTTGGGTTGGAGGTTGAGAAGACGAAAGAAGATATTTGTTGACATTCGACTTGAACTTCTGTAGATTGTAATTTTCAGGAAATACGTATGAAGGAAGGTTGTTCCAGAAAACGGCAGTTGAATGAATAAATGAGGAAGATGAAAAGTTGGTTCTGTGGGTTTGAAGTTGGACAGTAAATGGATGTTGGCTAGTGGCGGCACGTGTTCGGACTGTTTTGAAAGAGAGAGCGGGAATTATAGAAGCCAATTCAGAAGAACAGTGCCCATGGAAGTATCTGTAGAAGAGGCATGCAGCAGAAACAGTACGTCTATGAGAAAGCGAGTGGAGAGACTCTGTTAGAGATGAATCATTAATTAACCTAACTGCCCTCTTCTGAATGGAATCAAGAAGCCTGAGAGAGGTTTTGGGGGCACCACCCCAGATGTGGGAACAATATTCCACGGCAGGGCGGATTTGCGATTTATACAGAGTGAGCAGCTGTTTGGAAGAAAATTAACGCCGAGAGCGAAAGAGAAAACCAAGTTTTTTAGATGCAGAGGAAGCAATATTTGTAATGTGCTTGTGCCAACAGAGATTAGAAGTCAGGGTAATCCCCAAAAGAGATATATCATTTTGCCTAGAAATCGGAGTGTCACTAAAGATAAGCATAGGAGCAGAAGAATCCTTTTTGCGAGATATAAGACAAGACTGAGTTTTAGAAGGGTTGAAATCAACTAAGTTGTTTTTGCCCCACTGGAGAATTACCTGAAGATCGGCATTTAAGGAATTGGTAGCAGATTTTCGAGAACTTGAAGCTGATTGAGCAGGGCAAGGTTTCTCAAAATGGAAAGTTGAATGCAATGTGCTATCATCGGCAAAACTATGGATAGGATTTCCAGTCAATGGAAGGTCATTGATATACAAGAGGAAAAGAGTGGAGGAAAGAACTGAACCTTGGGGGACACCGGCATTAGTGGAGAAGTGAGAAGACAGAGAGCCATCTACCATCACCCTCAGTGAGCGCTCAGAAAGAAAACTGGATAACCAATTTCTTCAAACAGGCCTCTGAGGTTGGGTATATTCATACTGTGGATTTTAGTGTTTTCCACCAACCTTGCGTAGAAATAAAAACACAAAGGAAACTGAACTTTTGATAACTGTGTTTATAATAAATTATAATAACCTGTATTTACAATAAATTTAACTTTACGATAAACTATACATATAAAATATTAAAATCTGCTACATTGTGAACAATAAAATGCATTAAAATATACTAAGTTAAAAGCGATAAAAACCATAGCTTTCAAAGGCTGCAGCCTTCTTCTTCAGCGGTATTTTCTTGTTCTGCAGTACATCTTTAAATATCAGCAGGTTCATGGTACTCCTCACGTGTTTCATTCTCACGTGTTCCGTTCTCTTGCATTGTGGAACCGGAAGTGGCTCGAGCGGGAGTCATACGGAACCGTTCATCCCTTCTGAGGATAGTGGTCTCAAAGAGGGGATGAATCCGCGTACCTCTATCTCTATTAATGTTGATTGTAGAACAGATCCGCAAACTCTCGAGCCACTTACGGTCCCAGAACTTATGCGCCCGATCGGTGATGATAGCATCGTCCGGGGAGATCTGGTGCTGCTTCTCCCAAAAATGCTCGGCCACGGCGGACTTGCCATATTCCGCATTTCTTATTGCCTTAGTGTGTTCCTCCAGACGATCTTTAAGACGGCGTTTTGTTTCCCCTACATAACATTCCCCACAATCCGGGCATCTAATGCTATATACGACCCCACTTGTGTTCTCTTTTTGAATGGGGTCCTTAACCTGAGACACGATTGTGTGCAGCCTCCGCCCTGGAAGCTGCACACAACGTGTCTGGTACTTCCTTAGTATTCTAGCTATATGATCAGTCAAACCCGGATAGTAGGGAATGTATGCAGTGGATATTGGTGTAAAAGGCTCGCCTCTCCTCTGGTTTCCTTTAACATATTTTTCTATAATCCTCTGGGGGTAACCACATTTTGCAAGATCCGTCGTGACACGTTCATACTCTAACTTTCTATCATCGGAGGTACTGCAATGTGATTTTGCTCTATCAACTAATGTTCTTATCACACTGTTCCTATGATGGTTGGTCTGAGCTGAGCTGTAATGCGAATACTGCCTTTTACACATGGATTTCCTATATACCTTAGTCTTTAGCTGTCGATCTTCCCTACAGACCAACACATCTAGGAACGGCAAAACTCCTCCTTCTTCTACCTCCGATGTAAATTGTATGAATGGGGAGAAGCCATTTAAGATGTTCAACACCTGATCTTCACTCCCCTTCCGAATAATTCAGAACGTATCATCTACATACCTTTTCCAGGGGCGCTTAGGGAGAACACTAGCATTAAATATTCTGGCCTCGAGCTCCTCCATAGCTAAATTAGCTATAATTGCGCTAATGGGGGAGCCCATGGCTGTACCATTAACCTGCTTATACATAGTATTGTCAAACACCATAGTGGTGCTTGAGAGGCATAACTCTATTCCTTCCCCAATATCCTCTAGCTTTAGCTGTGTTCTAGTATTTAGGGTAGTGTCCCTCTGTAATGCCATGCGTGCACACCACACCCCATGTTCAATCGGAATACATGTAAATAGCGATTTCACGTCGAAAGATATCATGATTTCATTCTCTTCTATGGGTTGGCTTCTAATAAAATGCACAAAGTCTTTACTATCTTTAATACTATATTCGGAAAGTCCCACTAGTGGAGATAATAATTTGGCTAAGAAACCAGAAAGTGCATAGGTTGGACTGCCTATAAATGAGACTATGGGTCTAAGTGGCACATCTGTTTTGTGAATTTTGGGCAAGCCATAAAATCTTGGCATTTGGCTACCTGTAGCGTGCAACATCCAATATTGTTCCAATCATCCTATCGATGATTTATCTTAAGGCAATTTTGAAACCACACTTGGAATACTGTGTCCAGGTATGGATACAGTATTCCAAGTGCGGTCTCTCGATTAAAGAAATTGAGAAAAAATTTCGAATATGTCGGCTACAGAGATTGGCAACCAGATACCTAAGAGGAGGGGCTTAATTGAGGTCTCTAAGGCTCTGAGAGGAGAACAGTAAAATGAACGAGGGTAAAATTTTCACCGTTATACTGTATATGAGTCTGCACGGTAGAACAATAGTTATAATCACAGCCCTCCCCACACTCAGTGTAAAAGGCACGAGTTCAAATCTCGTTAATAGTAGTAGTGGCAGCATGCGATGCAAGAAAGCATGTGTATGAGCTTATGCAGCATCAGTCAAAAAAAAAAAAAAAAAAAAAAAAAAATCACACCATTCCCTCCAAATGCCTGTCCAGTTCCTTCTTAAATTTATTCAACCTATCAATTTCCACAACGACAGATGGAAGTTTGTTCCAGCAATTAACCACCCGCTGGTTAATTGCTGGAACAAATTTGGCTAAAGGCAAATTTCCGCACATCTATTCTACATCTGTCCTTTCTTAATTTGAATTTATGCCCCCTTAGGTTCGTAATCTGAACAAGTGGAAGGATCCCATCAGATTTCAGCGTGCTCAACCCATTCAAGGCCTTATACACCTCAATCAGATCACCGCGCAGGTGCCTAGTCTCCAGCTACTGCAATTTGCAGAACTTAAGCCTCTCTTGGTAAGAGGATCCCTTCATTCCCCTCACCAATCTTGTTGCCCTTCTCTGTACACGCTCAAGTAAATCTACATCCTTCCTAAAATGAGGCCTCCAGACCTGTACTCAAGGCGTGGCCTGACCATTGCCTTATACAGAGGGATAATCACCTCCTTTTCCCTGTTAGCAAAATTCCTATATATCATTGACAAAACCCCATGCCCTGGCAGCCTGTCTGCATTGCTCAGAAAACTTCATATCTGCCTGCACAATTACTCCCAGGTCTTTTTCATTTTCTACCACCTTAAGTGTAGTACCACACAGTTGGTACGTTTCTCTGGGGTTACTTCTACCCATATGCAGTACTTTGCATTGCATTTGTCAAGGTTAAACTTCAGTTGCCACTTCTTAGCCCATCTGCCCAAATTATCTAGATCCTGTTGCAGTAGCACACTGCCATTACTGTCATTAACAACCCTTCCAACCTTTGTATCATCTGCAAACTTCGACACTAATCCTGATATACCTTCATCAATATCATTAATAAATACACAAAACAACAGTGGACCCAACACCGAACCCTGTGGGACTCCACTAATAACATTAGTCCACGAAGAGCAGCACCCATTGATTACTACCCTCTGTCTTTTCCCACTCAACCATCTTTTTATCCACTTTAGCAACTTACCCTTAATACCATTCTGCTCCAATTTGTACAATAGTCTTACATGCGCAATAGTGTCAAAAGCTTTCCTGATATCCAAATATATGATATCAAAATTATTTTTTGCATCCAGTTCCTTTGTAACCACATCATAATATCCTATCAAATTTGTCAGACAAGACTTTCCCTTAATGGAGCAAGGAACGTTTGTGGGCTTTTCCCACCCTGTGGCTGAGTCCATTGGTCCCAGACGTGTACAGGAAGGATTTTCCCTATTCGGAAACTCGGTTTTTTCCAGCAAAACAACAACTCGACTATAGAATACACACACACACGATTCATGAACGTAATACATATGGGCTATGAGTTCGGAGTTGGGTGACCTTAATAAGATAGATCCTTATGAATGATGATTTCAGAATTAAGGGCCATAATTTCAAATTACAGTGGAAGAGGTTTAAAATGGATTGCAGGAAGTTTGCTTTTAGTCACAAAATTATTTATTACTGGAATAAACTGTCTACATGGTTGGTTGAGAGCTGCAACCAGGCTGGTACAGCAAAAAGACTAGGCTTCCTTGCACTATTCTGCTAATATTAATACTCTTACTGATCTACGCTTTGGGACTTCAGTTACACAACTCTTCATTGTCTGCATTTCATTAATGGCCTGTGCATGTTTGACCGGGACGTGGTAGATCTTAGGCAGACTCGTCCCTGTGGGAACTTCTTACACCATTGGAACAATGGCTGTGGTTGCTTCAGTACAGCAAAAACTATTCGCTAGCTAGTTGTTCTGTCCTGTTTATATTTCACAAAATAGGAAGGATACAAGAACATCACCGTGTTTCACAGTCATGCGGCCTTGAACCATGGTCACTCAAACGCATGTACTGTTTCCCACACGCGTTTGAACTTATGCTTAGCCCTGATTGTAAATTACATCATTGGTTTTTCTTTGCTGCTTAATGGAAAGCCCCAGTAACACAGATAAAACAATAGAATCCTTGAGATATCCACTTCGCTACCAACAAGGGCGATGAAAGAGAATTTGTTCATCGAGTGTTCCATTATACACAACCCCATTGAATACGTAATATACTACTAATAGCATGTACTGTAAATGTAGGATAATCGAATCATTGATAGGTCTTACAGTTTCTACCTTCGAAAGACTCCATTGAAACTATTTATTTATTTATTTACGCTGAATCATAGGAACTGTAAACAGAAATTCAAATATCAGTTCCTAAGAGAATCAAATCGTCTAAAATTCTCCCGATGTCTGGTTTCTTTCTTACTAGCCTAAATAGAATGATTGTGACATAGTTGAGAGATATGTAGGATATCATGTATCCAGAATAAAGATTTAATTAACCACCTCTTAGTGGCCCTAGATGCAGTTGATAAACCCCAAAGTTTTTTTTTGTTTGTTTCTATTAAGAGATGCCACATCGAAGGACAAGTAATTGATGAATATGATCCTTTGACTCATTTCCGAACTAAAAGTAATAGAAATTTTGCGCTTACTGAAGTAAAATATTTCAATCCGTTGTTTCAACACCATTTATGATATACTACGTCTTGAATTACTTGGAATTGCACAAACCACTTCTCAAAATGATAATTTGAAACAGAAGTTTAAAATATTTCTTGCAAACTATGCAGTTTTTTTTAACATTTTACTTGCTTTCTGAGTGACCTAATACCCGAACAAATCCTGAAAGAAATGGATATATTGCATTCTATATGGTCCCTCGCAGTGGTTATAACATGCATGGTTTTTCTCCAAAAAGCAAAATATATATCCCGTTCCTGGACATCAAAGCTGCTTATGAGAAAACAGCAACTCAGCCACTCCTCCGTATCCTGGAGTCTCACTTGCATTGCAGAAAATTTTAGATTTTAACATCAGTAACACATAAATCGGGGGGTCCTTGAAGAAGGGTACTCTCTGCCACACTATTCGCTGTAGCCCTCGATCCTTTTCTCTCAACCTACAATAACATCTTTTCCTACGCCGATGACCTTAAAATGTTCTTTCCATCAAATAATAATGCTGATGAGCATAAAGTTGCCCCTCAAGCCACCCTTTCCGACTTCCTTGGTTCGATTTGTCTTAAATTAAATCCTCTGAAAACAGCAAAGTTTTCTTTCTCTGTAGAAAGAAAATTTGCACGAAATGGCAAACGAAATTTGATGTCACCTTAATCCTAAATGGCCAGGCTCTCCCGAAAGTATAAGCGGTAGTAAGGTTTTGGGACTAAGCGACTAAGGCCATATTGCTCGGTGTATATTGTCTCTGAATTGAGCGTGTTCTGGGGTCGATTTTTCTGTTTGCTGGACGAACAATCAGAGTTTCCGGGAGAGAAATCATGCTGCCCTCATTTGACACCGATTAACTCAGCCACGTTGTGAAAAAGGCCCATAAAAATTCTTCCTGTCATTGACGGGATTCGAACTCAGGTCTTATCCAATTGGTGTGGGAAGGACAGCGATTCTACCAACTGTGCTACATACGAGGGCTCTCCAGAAAGTAAAACATCACAAGGACCTGGTAATCACCTGGAACGACAAGCTGTCCTTCGCAGAGCATTTCACCATCACTTAGAAGAAAAGGAGTACATTCCTAGGTGTGTTGCCCAGGTCGTAATATATGCTTCGATGATTTGGACATCTGCATCGAAAATACACGTAAAAACCTTTTTATGCACAGAATATTGGTTACTTAAAATAAATAAATAAATAAATAAATCTTTATTGTGAAGTAGATTTACAGCACAATATCCCATCACGGCGACGAGCGCCAGGGGTTCACATATAGATAACTTAAGTACAAATTCAAATGGCTACAAAATATAGCGAACACATACAAAAGGCTACAAAATACAGATTACAAATGCAAAAAGAAATACAAATACATCATAAAAACATGGAGCTGACCACAAATACAGAAAAACAAATTCAACTTGGCAGTGATTTAGGTTTCAAGAGCTTTGATAAAGTTGTGTCTGTCCTTCTTTTTACTTATTATGGTGTCGATGTCGGCGTCCACACGGTTGAGGGCAGCAAGCATCTGCTTGGGCAGAAATCTTTCGGTGAGTACAAGCCTGTTGTGGTGAGCCACAAGTGCTGGTACCGACCTTAGGCTTGGCTGTGGAATCCTCCAAGAGCAAGCATTCCAGAATGGCAGGGTAGACGGTGGAGGTAATGAACCTTTTAACAGTGGCAGGATGTCGGACGTGTAGCAGCTGCTGCTTTGAGATCCACCGTAGACGAGAAAATCTGGTACTGAGTTTGTCGATCTGGTTGACAAAGGACATCTTTTGGTCGAACAGAACGCCAAGGTCTGTGTGCGAGGGTACGTTTGGTATTCGTACCCCTGCGAGTGAAACGTTGAGTACTGTCGGCATGGATTTAAGGGAGAATATAACCTGAGCAGACTTCAGAGAGTTGATTTTTAGATTGAAGTTTGCCAGGTACAATTCTAGATCCTTAAGTTGGGAATTGATCTTGTTGCTGAGCTGGGCGGGGTTGTCGCCAGGGTTAATTGGAGTCAACAGTTTGAAGTCATCGGCATAGCATAGGAGACCATTCGTTGAGGCAATAATGGGCACGATGATGGCTGTGAACAGGACACCAGACAGGACACCCCCCCCCTGCGGTACTCCAGCAGTAATTTCGCAGGATAGGGTATGTTGCTGCCGATGGAGAATAAGTATTCTGTGACTGAGAAGTAATTCCAAAAAGCACAGCATATCACCTCGAATGTGAAAATTCTCCTTAAGTAGGAGGAGCAAGGCCGGAATCGACACGGCATCAAAGGCTGCGCTTATGTCGAGGTATGTGGTTGCTAGCTCAGCTCTTTGTTCGAATGCTGAGAAAATGCGTTCTGTGGTGGCTGCCAAGTTAGTGATTGATGATTTTCCTGCGATAGCATAGTGGATTTCAGGTGGTTTCGTCTGGAGGATTTGTTGAGTGATTGTGGGTAGCAAAGCCTTTTCAAGAGTTTTTAACAGACAAGAGGCAACTGATATGGGTCTGAACTGGCTGAGGTTTGTGGCAAATTGGTTTTTGGGGATGGGGTACACTCTGTATTTATTCCACTGGGGTGGGAAATAATGCTCAGCGAGGCATCTGTTGTAGATCGAGAGAAGAGGGCCTATGATGAATGTGCTTAAGCATTTGATCATAAATTGTGGAATTCCATCTTCCCCAACAGTGGCTGTTGTGGGAAGGGAATTGATGGCACGTACGAGCTCCTGTTCCGTGATCTGGATAGTCCCTAGGACATCTGAAGTGTTTTCATAGTCAGGCTGGACAACTGTAGATGGGACTGTGGTTGTATTTGAAAATCTGGCGATGTATTTGAGCCATTCTTGAGGATCAAGCATGTGATTGAATCCACCATGTGGGGCAGCATAGAATGGCTTTCCTTTCCTCAGAGTGCGGTTAAGGTTCACTTGGATTGCGTCAGCTTTCTTTCGATTAAAGTGGGCCCTGGCACGGGAAAAGGCGATTCTGTCTTTACTGTCATTCGTATGCTTCCATTTCTTATGTAGGACTTGTTTCATTTTGAAGCTGTTGTTAAGATCAGCAGTCCACCACGATCTGGAACGGGGAGTTACTGTTACTCGTTTGGTGGCAGCATAGTCGGTGACGGATTTAATCCAGTCAGACAAGAGTGTCACTGCAAGGCTGAGGTCGCAGTCAATGAGGACATCCCAAGGAATGCAAGATGCTGCTTCTACACAGAGAAGAGGATTAAGGTATTTAGGTGCTGAAACGTATTTGACTATTTTGTTGTCAGGGATGTTGAAGTTTGGCACCTGCATTGACCATGTCAAAACTATGGGCTGGTGATCAGACAGGAAGAATGCGATGGGATCATCCTCAGCTGTGCATGGTGTTGAAGCAAAAGCGAGATCCAGTAGGTTCAATCCCCTGGTGGGGTTCTCATTGACCCGTATCATGTTGATGGATTTGAAGAACTCGCAGAGCCTGATAAAGAGGTGATGTCGGTTTGGAGGCAGGTTAAAATCAGGATACTGATTTTAACTTAGATGGTTAATAAAGTCTTCGGTTTTCTCTTCACTACATCAAAAGAAATTTTCTACACAAATATGGAGTGGACAACGTGGAAGTACATTGTCACTAGGACAAATACACATCTGGCCAAGTTATTGACATGATCTCACTTCTACGAAGTCAAAGATACCACAGAGATTTACAAATGGTGGCCGCTACGCTCCAACCTGACCTCTTTGAAAAGCTCCTAGACAGGAGGTTTCCGTCAAATATGACTGAGATCCTAAGGACCACAGAACTGTTATATTTTAACAAGCAACTCATTTACAACAACTTTTTTTCGATGAAAGTTTGAATTTTTAAACTTCAAACATCAAGAGAAAATTCACCTCTTCCTTTACACGTGTTCTGTGGTCGGTTTTCTGTTTGTTAGATGAAAAACAGGAGTTTCCCCTCCATTCATGCTAATCTCGCCTGAGACCGACTAACTCGGCCACGTTTTCACTCTGCCACAAAATGACAAACATTTAAGATATTACAGATCCTTTTTCATTATACTTTATAAAATATTCTTTACACTGATTAATATATAGATTCTTTTATAAATTTAGAAGCTATATTACCAAAAAAGCAAAAATTCACCAAAATATTGTTTATTATTGACTAATAATTTTAGATTATTGAGTAATAGTATTTTTTTTGATTATTATTAAATTTTTCTCGATTAGGTATTCATTTAGGTTTAATTCCCAATAACAATGGATGTTACGTGGAAGTTTTCCCGGTCGGATAAGGCAGGTGATTATCCACTGAAAACTAAGAACCAACTTTAATAAGCAAGATGTAGAAATCACATTATCTCGCTGTTCTATTGGAGGTTATCCCTTTGATCTCTTCTCCTGCACTTCAACTCAGCTTTCTGCTTGATTCCCTTTTCTATCATGAATTAAAGCTTATCAAGACACGTTCTATCCAATTAATATGAAAGACCTGATCCTCAACAATACTACTTCTCCTTCCCTGGCTCTTTTCACAAGATTTGGTAATTAATAAACATACTCTGTTGGGTTTGAATTTATGTGTTCAGTGAAATTTGTCGGTACATATTTCGATTTTACTCTATCAAGTGGCTGCTTGAAAGTTATCTTGGAACTGGTTCGATGCGTTGTATGTAAAAGATATAAACTGACTGGACTCATTTGTTGTAGCAGGGTTTTACCAGCATCAGCGACTAAGGCCATATTGCTTCGTATATATTGTCTGTAAATTGTGTGTGTTCTGTGGTCGATTTTCTGTTTTCTGGATGAAAAACAGGAGTTTTCGGGAGAAAACCCACGCTGGAACCGACTAACTCGGCCATGTTGTGAAAAAAGGCCCATAAAAATTCCTTCCATCATCTACAGGACTCGAACTCAGCTCCTTTCTAGTAGGTAGAAGTGGTTCTACCAACTGTGCTACCGACGAGGACCTGACTTCACTTATCTGTTTCTATTTTTGCAAGTCAGTGACCAACATCTGTTGCGCAGTGAACTGCAACTTAAAAAATCTCGATGATTGATAAGAATCTGTAAAGCTTATTGGGATGAAAAAGAAACTAAAAGGTGTGGCCTTACATTGTACAATGTTGGTTTGCAAATTAACCCATGGAATTTATTTATTTTTATTATAACAAATGTTATTCTTAAAACAGGGAACAGCGGGTATAATTTCTCAATTTCACAACTTCTCTATTCTGAAGAAAGAGAAGACACCATGATAATTCTGAGTCTAATCGTCCGATTAGACTCAGAATTTTCAGATTTCAGAATTTTTCTTTAATGAAAAAAAAAATATTAAACTATTATTCACTAGGAATTCGTTTCCCAAAAACTTAAAGGCAAAATTCGTGAACTGTGACTAAAAAAGTGGTTGATGTATCACAGCAACGTACCGGTGCACAGTGAAAACAAAAATGGATCCACCCTATTCCTCTGATTTGGCACCATTTGACTTCTTTCTAGTAAAAATATCGAAACGTCATTGAGAGGAAGATATTTGGAGAAGGACCAACAGAGGAAAGTAAAATCGATATTGGTAAACTTTCAGAAATGTTTCCAATCATGGAAGAAGAGAATAGCTTCGTGTAGAAATCTTTTAAATAGGGGCAAAAATCAAGTAATTGGTAAATACAATTTTAACTTATTTAAACACTCATAAATTCATTTCTAGTACTTTCGAGTCACACTAGTACCCAGAGTATATATACACATACAGACACACTGCCCTGCCAAAAGTAATCGGACACTTGAATGTCTCAGAGAACCGTTTGTTGAACTGGGGATAGACAATGAGAGCGTTCTTCAAATTTTAAGTATCAGTCTTGAAATTAAGTGGGTCATTCCATAATACCGGATTCCAACGTTCCAGAGGACAGCGTTTCGGACCTGTATAGATCGATAACGTTCCATCTATACAGGTCTGGAGGCCTCACTTTGGGATGGATGCAGATCTGTTGGAACGGGTGCGGAGAAGGGCAACCAGACTGGTGAAGGGGGGGGGGGGAAGTGGTCCTACCTAAAAAGGTTTCAGTTTTGCAAATTGCAACATCTCTAGACGAGGCACCTGCGGGGAGACCTGATTGAGGTGTTTGAATTTAGTCTTGAATGGATTGAGTAAACTGAATGTTAATGGCATTCCTATACACATGAGGGGGCATAAATTCAAGTTCAGGAAGGATGTTTGTAGGATAGATGTGCCGAAGTTTGCCTTTAGCCAGCGAATGATTGATTGTTGGAACATGCTTCCATCTGTAGTTGTAGAAGTGGTTGGATTGAATAAATTCAAGGAAGAACTAAACAAATTCTTGAAGGATGCAGCTTGGTTAACTGTGTAGGGTTTTTTTTTGTTTGATGCTATGTAAACCTGCTTTCTTGCATCATTTGCCATTGCAACTACTACTACTACAATTATGAGGGGTTCTTGGTTGTTATAGCGTTTTTAGGCGCAGCTTAGAACATAGTGTGACGCATACAATATGTTTGTAAATTGTGTGTGTTCTGTGGTTGATTTGCTGTTTACTGGACGAAAAACCAGAGTTTCAGAAAGAAAAAAGCATGCTACTCTCACCTGAGACCGACTAACTCAGCGACGCTGTGAAAAAGACCCACAAAAATTCCTCACGTTATTGATGGGACTCGAGATCTTTTTCACTCGGTGTGATAAGGACAATGATTATACCAATGCTACCGATGTACGAATTTTAAATAATGAAATCGTTACGTTTTCATTTTGCCATACTTTTCTAAACCTGAGAGGGACAGATAGGAAAGGAAATCTTATAAATGGTTTCAGTTTTAAGTTCTGCTAACATTGGATGATCGACAGAAGACACCACTGAACTACTTTAAAATACACAGCTGCTCATAAACGGTGAGTTTGCTCTTCATTTAAAGGAGTATTACCGATCTGACAGCAGTCTCAAAGGAGCTGTGAGTGAGCAAACAAAACTGTGTTCGTGGTTATCTGCTAAGGAAATTAGAATGCGCGGGTTGTTACACTTCGTCTGCTAAGTGGACTGTGGTTTCCAAACCATAGTTTATTTTGTTTCCACTAAAAACTGCCTGCTATTCGATTTCCATTGATCTCCAATCTTGTTTCTGTGTATCTTACACCATTCCAGTCTATGGTGTGAATTTGTTTTTGTTATCAAAAGATTGTGGGCTGGCACTTCGTGAAATTTCAGGAAATGCAACTCTCTAGGTGTATTACAAACGCTTGCAGGTTTTCCTGTGGTCGTCTCATTACACTTTGGCTCCTGTCAGTGAGCCTTTCAGGCATACTTAGACATTTATTGGAATGCTACCACTGGACTTTCATTTTTCAGAAATTTTTCAATTGTCGACTTTGGAATGTTTAAATCGTGAACAATAGAACGCACTCGCATTTTTTTCTCCCTTGTCATTCAACTAACACACCCCTCTGAAACTCTGTTATGTTGTTGTGGGGTTTTAGGAGCATTAGCGACTAAGGCGAAATTGCTCCGTGTCTACTATCTGTAAATTTCGTGTGCTCTGAGGTCGATTTTCTGTTTGCTGGACGAAAAAATCGAGTTTCCGGGAGGAAAAACCATGCTACCCTCACCTGAAGCCGACTAACTCAGCCACGTTGTGGAAAAGGCCAGTAAAAATTTACTGGCCTTTTCCACCCGGTGCGGGAGGGGACGACGATCGTACCAACTGTGCTACCCACCAGGGCTGAAACTCGGTAGTGCTTTCTGTGCAATTACCGTTCAGTGTACACGTTTGAAATGAATTCCGGGTTAACTTTCTGCAGTAAGAAGAGCACCCTATGATTTTGGCTCGATAAAATATATATTTGTAGGGGTTGGAAGAACTGCAACCGTTCTCCCAATATGGGGATGGAGGGGGGAATGGTTGAAATTCCACCACCATCAAAATCACCTTTATTTTTTTATTAATTCCAAAAAAAAACTTGCTGGAATAAAGAGATGGGTACTTAAAATAAAAAGAAAATTATAGCCGAAGAATGTCAGAAGATTGCTTAAACTTGTTTATTCCCCGGCCTTTCTTTTTCGCATCCATCTATTTATCCGTTCTCACTTTCTAAATTTATATTCTTTCTCAATTAATTGTCTCACTTTTCTTTCTTTCTCTCCCTCAATTTATTGTCTCGTCTCCTTTTGTCTGTTTTTCTCTCTTAATTTATAGCCACACTTTCTCGCTTTTTCTCTCTCTCTCAATCTTTTTTTTTTTTTGCATCCATCTGTTTATCCGTTCTCACTTTCTAAAGTTATACTCTCTCTCTCTCAATTTATATTCTTTCCAATTAATTGTCTCTGTTTTCTTTCTTTCTCTCCCTCAATTTATTGTCTCGCCCTCTCTTTTTGTATCCATCTATTTATCCGTTCTCACTTTCTAAAGTTACATTCTCTCTCTCTCTCTCAATTTATATTCTTTCTCTCTTTTTCTTTCTCAATTGTCTCTCTCTTTCACTCCCTCAATTTACTGTCTCGCCCTCTCTTTTTTCTGTCTTTCTCTCTTAATTCACAGCCCCTTTTTATCTTTCTCTATCTTTTTCGCTTTTTGTATCCATCTATTTATCCGTTCCACTTTCTAAATTTATACTTTCTCCGTCTCAGTTTATATTCTTTTTCTCTTTTTCTTTCTCAATTCTCTCTTTCTTTCTCTCCCTCAATTTATTGTCTCTCGCTCTTTTTCTGTCTTTTCTCTCTCTCTCAATTTACTGTCACCTTCTTTCTGTCTTTCCCTCTTTCTTTCGTGATCTCTTATTCTTTCCTCCTTTGTATTATGGTCTAATATTCCTATTCTCTCTATGATAGCTCTCTCTCGTTCTGTTTCCCTTTCCCAGTCTGTTTTCTTTCTATCTGTTTTCCTTCCCTCCCCCTTCTCTCCCTCTTTGTCTATCTATCTTTCTTCGGTTCGGCTTTCATCCTTCTCTCTTTTCCAGAAATTCGTTCTGCAAAGCAACGTTCGTCACACACACGAAAACCATCAGCGCCACTAACTCACAGTCAGCTGTAATACATGCGTTAGAGATGAGTAATCTTTCAAGATGAAAATAATAGTGTCTGCTTAGGAAACTCCTGATCTGGCTGCTGCAAAGAAAACCACGATTGGATTGTACGCATGAATTATCCTTTTACCATACATCTTGTTTTGCCTTGGTATACAGTAGCGTGACTCTTCGCCATAATCTTCGAATTGTACGACTCTGTTTATCCGAAAACTGCAGTTTGTTAGGCTGCATGCTTACACCGCATTAACTAATGGAATGCTTTGTAGTAGTAGCAAGGAGCAGTGATAAGGCGCGAGCAGTATCAAACGCATATCCTATGCGTTCGTTGCTTTGGTCAATAACTTTAGCTGCCTACGTAACGCTAGCTTTATTTACATATTTAATCCTGCGTTAACTGGTACAATTAAACTGTGCGTGCTTACAATTATTCTATTAATTAAATAAATCTCCCCCATTCGAACGGACGCTAGTTAAATTAATATTACGCTATTATTTATTTCTTTTCTTTGCATAGGAAAACGGTGCAAACATTTCCTGTACTTTGAATTCGTTTAAAAGTGGTTTAATTACACCAAGTTCTATCTAAAATAAAACAAATGTATTCTTCTCACTCGTGATCTTTTTATTCGTAGCTAACAATAATAACATTAGTAAATTCTCCCCATTTGAAGGAATGCTGGTTTAATAAATATTATTTTTTATTTATTTATCTTTATGTACCGTAAGAGGGCACTATTACTGATTGGCATTATATGTTTCTCGCAATAAAAAAAAAAATTAATCATATTTCATAAGGTCTGTAAATATTTCATGTTTATAAATAAAAAACTTGTTTTTTCATTTCATTCTTTCATGAGAAAAGAAATTTTAAAATCAATTTTCATTTAAATATTTAGATGTTAATTTACCGATATTAATTAATGTTAGCGTTATTCACGAAAGAGGGCGCCATTTATACTACTAGAAGAACATCTCAAATATTTTCCGTTCTTTGGATTCGTTTAAAAGTGGTTTAACACCAAATTTTATCTGAAAATAAAGTAATGTATTTTTCTCACTTGTGTTCTTTTTATTTATAAATAATTAACAATACTAATAACACTAGTAAATTCTCCCCATTTCAACAAATGCTGGTTTAATAAATAATATCATTTTTTTTATTTATTTATCTTTATGTACCGTAAGAGGGCACTATTACTGATTGATATTAAATGTTTCCCTCGATAAAAAAAATGAATAATATTTCATGACGTCTATAAATATTTCATATTTCATGTTCATAGATTTAAAAAAAAACTTTTCTTTTACTTCATTTTTTGTTAAGAAAATGAAAGTTTTAAATCAAATTTCATTTAAATTTCGCGATGTTAAATTAGCAATATTAATTAATGTCAGCATTATAAACGAAAGAGGGCGCCATTTATGACTACTGTATTAGAAAAAGTGCAAATATTTCCAGTACTTTGGATTCGTTTAAAAGTGGTTTAATTACACCAAGTTTTATCTGAAAATAAAGCAATGTATTTTTCTCACTCGTGTTCTTTTTATTTAGAAATAATTAACAATAATAATAACACTAGTAAATTCTCCCCATTTGAACAAATGCTGGTTTAATAAATAATATCATTTTTTTATTTGTTTATCTTTATGTACCGTAAGAGGGCACTATTACTGATTGACATTAATTTCTCTCGATAAAATAAAAATAAAAAAAGAATCATATTTCATGTCTGTAAACATTTCATATTTCACGTTCATAATTTAAAAAACAAACTGTTTCTTTTAATTCATTTTTTGATAAGAAAGAAAGTTTGAGATCATTTTCATTTAAATTTTGCGATGTTAATTAATGTCAGCATTATAAACGAAAGAGGGCGCCATTTATGGCTACAAGGCGGACAGTTGACAGACGAAGAATTTGGAAAGAACATATGCGAAGTCAGACATCTTAGCTATTAACTATATATAGCTAAATATATAATAAAGAACAAAATTATTTATTATTATCATTTATTAATTATTATTATTATAAAAAATACTGTTATATTTCTGAACCTGGACATTCCATAATTCACTCGAAAATGCATAACGTTGGATTCTGCATGTTCACAACTGTTATATTTAGAAAATCTCTCTCTCTTTCTCTCACACACAACTGCCAATGTAATAATATAATTACAATCAAGAATAAATAATATTTCATGAATTTAAAAATAATACTTTAGGCGCGGTAAAGCAAATTTTGTCTGAAACAAAACCCATCAATTTTTCTTACTCATTCGTGAATTAGAAGTGTATGAGTAGGTGTATAATAATAACTTTTTTATGTATTCATTTTTGTTCAAGCTTTTAAAACCTCAAACTAATATTCTTTTATTTGCTGTCTAGAGATTACACTATGGTTTCAAAACGAATAAATAAATAAATTATTTTTTGGGCTTTGGATTATTTTAACTGCATATTAAGTCCATCAAAATTTGTCTAATATAAAACGCAATGCTTTATGTCTTATTCATAAAATGGAAGCGTTCTTTTGTATGTGGACACCATACCTCTTTGTCTTTAACTCCACAAACTAAATAACGAATTTTTAAATTGTTCCCAGAGCAGCAAATCTAAAAAGGAAAACACTTCAAAATATGCCTGATAACAAATAGATAAAAAGAAATAATGCACTGGGACTAACCACAATCTCATTATATGAATATAATATTAATTATCTAGACAAGAAAGTACTTGTTTTTTAACCCTAACTCGTGTTAACTATCAGATAAAATCATTCATTATCTCTCCCATTTTTGTCGAACGTAATTAATATAGAATAAATAAATAAATATAATTTGACACGTCACATAAAACCAAAAGACAGATGTTTTTAATTAGACCACTTTATCATTCCAAACGATCAAGTTAGGCCTCTAATCGATAACAGTATGATTCCAAACGATAAAAAAAAAAAATCGTTTGGAATGATAGTGAAATCGACAAATTTTCAATCTGTTGCCTTTAAAAAGCGTTTATAAGAAGCGAGTTTTTGCAGCCAAGGTACAGATGAAATGGGAATGAATAAAAAAAATAATAAAAAAAACAGATAATATTATTCTTACCCTGCAGGGAGAGGCAGAAGATCCCAGACATGAAGACGACAAAGTATCTCATCCCGGAGGCACAACTCATCACTAACACCAGAAATCTGTGTCTTGTAGTGAATGCCATCAACAGGCTGAAACAGCACCACGTGTTGTCGGGGAGTCTCAACCAAACGTCAAGTTATCCCAGTGTGCGCGAACCGTGGTGACCCGTCGAGGGTTAAGCGATGTTTCAAACGCGCCAGTAAGAAATGGAAGGAGTACGAAGTGGGGGAAGTAAAGAAGATAAGATGTTTTCAAAGCTTCGATAAACCGTCAATGATATAGCTGTGCCGATGACGGGAGGCTACGTTCCGCTGCTTGTCGATCTGCATCATAACGCACGGGAGACAAGTCGCAATGAGATTTTAAGCAACACCTCATCGACATTCATGCTCCGAGCGCCGCTTCGCGTGGTAAGTTGTGCGCCTGCGTGCTACACGGGGGAAAGGAAGGGAGGGAGGGAGGGGAAGAAGAGTTGTTCATCGATAGCGCTAGTTCGACTCGGCTCGCACACACGTGGAATCTGGAAACACGGACGATTTATACGTGGCAATAAAACGGTCACGTCTCTGGCCAAGTCAGTGAGGAGTTTGTGGTGAGAAATTTCGATGTAACTTTAGCGCTGGTGCCAGATGCTGAGGAATTCGGAGGACAGTAGGTAAGAGTGGCTACCTACGGTCGACAGATGCTCGTTGCTCACGAGCTGTGTGCTTTCTGCACTCACTTCTGCATACCACCTGCGGCACATATCGCAACGTAGCTCTACGCACGTGGAATACGCAATTGCTTAAAGCTCCTGTTTTACTCTTCCTTCTTTCTTTATCTATCTCTCTCTATTCTTTTGATCGTTATTTCTTCTTTTACTCTCCTTTCTATCGCTCTTTATCTCTTACTCTTTCTCTCTCTCTCTCTCTCTTTGTCTCTTACTCTTTCTCAATCTCTATCTGTATCTCACTCTTTCTATCTGTATCTCTCTCTCTCTCTTACTCTTTCTCTCCTTTCTATCTCTCTTTCTCTCTTACTCTTTCTCTCTGTATATCTGTCTCTTACCCTTTCTCTCCTCTCTATCTCTCTTTGTCTCTTACTCTTTCTTTCTCTCTCTCTATCTCTCTTTGTCTCTTACTCTTTCTTTCTCTCTCTCTATCTGTCTCTTACTCTTTCAATCTCCCTCTTTGTCTTTAACTCTCTCTCTCTTACTCTTTCTCTATATCTCCCTCTTTCTCTCGTACCCTTTCTCTCTTAATACCTCTGCCTTTCCTTTCTCTCTTTATATCTCTTAATATCTCCCTCTTACCCTTTCTTTCTTTCTTTATATCGCTTAATATCTCCCTCTTACCCTTTCTTTCTTTCTTTTTTTACCTCTCTCTCTCTTTCCTTTAATGTTTCTTTCTCTCGCTCTTTCTCTTAATCTTTTTTTCTTCATATATCTCTCTTAATCTTTATCTCTCTCTTTCCCTTAATCTTTTTTCTTTATCGCTCTCTTTCTCTTAATCTTTCTTTATCTCTCTCTCTCTCTCTCTCTCTCTCTCTCTCTCTCTCTCTCTCTCTCTCTCTTTAAAGAAAGAGAGAGATATTTCTTTATCTCTCTCTTTCTTTATATATCTGTCAATATTTCTTTCTTTCTTCCTTTCTCTCTCGCTATTCTTTTCACCTTATTTCTCTCCTCTTTCTTTAGGTATCTCTTTTTCTCGTTATACCTCGTTATCTCTTACTCCTTCTCTCTCACTCTTTCTCTTAATAGTTCTCTTTCGCTCTTTTACTAACTCTATTCCTCTTTCTTCTTTTATACCTTTCTCTTTTTACATCTTTTTCTTTATATCTCTCTACATCCGTCTATATCTCCATCTCTAAGTTCGAATTTTTTTCTTCTTTCTTTCTGTCTTTCATTTGTTCTTTCTTTATCTACTTTCGTGCGATCTCTCTCTTTTGCTCTTTCCGTCTCTCTCTCTCTCTTCTTTCTTTATCAATTTTTCGTTCGATGTCTCCTTTTTTACTCTTTTCCTCTTGCTTTCCTCTCTGTCTCTCTCTTTCGTTTTTCTTTCTTTCTTTATCAATTTCCCGTCGATTTCTCTTTTTACTCTTCCCCCCCCCCCTCTCTCTCTTGATCGCTCCGATTTTCTCTGTCTCTATGTTATCATTCTTTCTCTTTTGTTCTACCTTTCTCCAGCTTTCTCCTTTCTCACTATCCTTTTTTTTATTATTATTATCTGTTTATTTCCATAAGGAACCACCCCGGGACGGCAAAGTGCCAGGAGGGTGCTAAATACATATCAGGGTACGAGATACTACGTGCAATTGGTTACATATACTGTACACGTAGTCTCGTCCCGAAATATTTTGTACACATTTTATGTTTAATACATACAGTATTTACACATTTATGATTGTGTACATACATTATACAGCTCATATATTTACAATTCACTAATAATTCCACATATAACTTACCTATTTACATAACTGTTACAGAAGGTGTATTTTTCCGGTCAACAATTATTATTGTTCTTAAAGTAGAAAGTTTCTCTTTTACTCTCAATTCTTTGGTACTTTGCAGCCGATTCATATTTCGGTAAGTCTGTACGAATTCTGGAAGATCTCTTTCCGGTATGTTGCATCCTCACACAGTTTTTCAGCATCTATGTGTAGTGAGTTAAATATTTTCGCTGCATTTGATGGGAAGAATCTTTGCAGGCTACTAAGATTGTTGAGGACTGGACGCAGGGGATTATTTACTTCTCCGCAACGTCTAGCAGTGGCACGCGGTTTGACTAGAATATTATCCAGGACTGGAGCATCCACTCTGCCTGTGAGCATTTGTGCGAGAGTGTTTATGTTTCTGTTAATTGTCCGCTGCATCCAGGGTGCGATGTTAAGGTTTGAGTAGAGAATGGCCCTTGAGATAGTAAAAGGGTGGCCAGCAACTCTGTTAAGCCATCGCAAGAACCAGTATTCGATCCCAAGGACGGACTTATAATGTGAATCTGGAGCTGATGACCAGATTTGCGAGGCATACATTGCAATTGGCAGGACACACATTAAAATGTACTTGGTCGCTAGCTGATAATCACTAATTCCTACCAGTTCCTGTCTAGTAGCCCATAAAGCGGCGAATATTTTTGTCTTCATATGGACGAAGTGTTGAGCAAAGGTGAGTCTGTCATCCCACTTAAGACCTAGGTCCAGGTGAGAGTGCACTTTTTCAACACTAGACCCGTTCACAGAGATCGAGATGTCATTTTTATTCTGCTTGTAAGTTATGGTCATTTGTGCAGACTTCTGTGCATTAATACGGAGCCCGATGCAATCCAGGTAGCTCTCAAATTCTCGGATTGTGCTATTTGCCATCTGGCAAATACCTTCTGCTGATTCATGGTCTTTGGAAGTGATGAAGAATTTTACTTCGTCAGCATATGTTATAAAGTCGTGGTACTGTGCAAGAAACGGCTCCAGGGCGGCCGCGAAGAGGGTAGCCGAAAGAACTCCCCCTTGTGGCACTCCTCGCGAGCTGGTAAAGTATGATTGTAGCTTTTGGTGCTTAACAGTAAGTTTTCTATGTTCTAGCAGGCTGGTTATTATAGCTAACAAATTTCCTCTTAGATTAAAATAATTCCTTAAAATCGCAATGAGCGCTGGAGTTGAGACGTTGTCGTAGGCTTCGGAGATATCCAAAAAAATAATATCAATTTGTTTTTTTCTCATTTAGTGCTCTCTGCACGCGAAAAAGGGTTTCCAGTAAGTTTGTTATTGTTGATCTCCCCGAAATGACTGAGTGCAAATGTGGTAGTCTATTGCTAAAGCAGTGTTGATTGATGGTGGGAAGCATTGCTTTTTCGAATACCTTCTGTAGGGTGCAACTAACAGAAATTGGTCTGTAATCCTTAGCCGATTTTGGGTGTTTAATCTTTGGTATTGGGGTTACAATGTAATTTTTCCAAGCTTGCGGGAAAGCTTCTGATCTGATGATTTCCTGATAGATGTGCAGTAATAGATCTATTATAAATGGGCTACTTATTTTAAGGATGAACATTGGAAATTTGTCTGGTCCAACAGTGGCCTTATTCTGCAGATCGTTGATTGCTTTCATTACGCTCTCTTTGGTGATTTGTATTTCACTCAATGGAGGTCTTGTTGGTTCCTCTCTTGCCGAATAGTTTCGCTTGTTTATATCTTTCAGGAATTCCAAAATTTTGTTACCATTATCAGTGTTTTCAATTTGATTCAGTCCGTGCAGGTTACCAAAAGTGTTATTAGCCCATTCCTTGAAAATGCATTCGGTCATATTTTCGGTGCTATTTCTATTGCTAGTAATTCTTTTTGCTCGTTTTAGTTTGTTACGAACAACACTGCAGTGTGCCTGTCGTTTTGCTTTGATGAAATGTGCTCTTTCCTTCTTATAACGCACGTGATCGGCGGGATGACCCGTTCTTTGCCATTTTCTATACAGTTTTTGCTTCCTGAGGAAACTTGCTTTCATTTGTGGGTTGAACCATTCTTTTGTTCTCTCAGATATTTTGATTTCTTTTGCTGCTCCTTCCAATGCTATTTGGTATAGCTTTTTAGTGATCATTTCTAAAGCTTCATCTACTGGCTTTTCTTGCAGGTCGTTCCAGTTGTAACTAGTCAGGTGACTGAGAATGACTTCTGCATTAATATACTTCACGGAGAAAAGATACTTACTTTGTTTTATCCAGTTCGTGTGCTTACCCTGCATGTTTTTATGAATCTTCAGTGCTGCTTCTATTTCAATGGGATTGTGGTCCGACTTAAATTTTATGCAGTTTTGCGCTAGTCTTATGTCTAAGGAACTATGATACAACAGGTCAAGTTGCTGCATTCCCCTTGTCACTGGTGTCGGAAGTTGCGTTAAGTGCAAAGCACCCAATGTAGCATCCAGCTCTTTCTTGGCCTCCCTGTGTTTCGGAAGAGGCAGATTAAAATCCCCCGCTATTATTGTGTCGACTGATGGCTTTAGATTTGCAGCAAGCCAAGCATAGAGTTCGTTTCTTGTCTCCTTTGTGTGCTCAGGTGGGAGGTATATGATGCATAACTGTATTTTCATGTGCTCTTTTGAAAAGGTAACGCAAATCCCTTCAAAGTTGTTTGAATTGGTTTTTCTTTCTCTTATAGGCTGGTATTTATTTTGATAGCAAATTATAACTCCTCCTCCTCGCCTATCTGTTCTTCTGGTTCCCACACATTTGCAGTTTGCTGCCGCAGTTAGCCGATCTAACTGTTTTCCATTTCCCAACCAGGTTTCTATTAGGCAAATGAAATCCAGGTCCTCGTACATCATCATCGTTTGTAAGGTGTGGAGCTTATTTGAGATGCTCCTCACGTTTTGTGCAAACAAGTGGATGTAATGTTCTGCATCCCCAGCCGGGGGGGGGGAGTTTTTTTGATTGCTATTGAGTCCGATTCCTTGAATCATTTTTAACCAGTGGTCTGGCCCATCTGTCTCTGTAGGGCTTGACTAAGGTACCTACTGGCCAGGCGTTTACTTCTTGTAGGTGAGTTGCTTTATCTGGTGGACAAGAGATTATAAAGGAGGAATAAGCTGGGTGTCGTGTTTTCACCTGCTTTACTTCCACAGTTATCCCATGTTCGCCCTCACACATGGCTTTAATGTTTCTGGGCTGTGTTGTGGGCCCCAGCCTTGATACAAAAATTTTCTCTCTGGTTGCAACGGAAGTAATGTTGTAGATTTCAGAAAACCGTTTGTTTGTTTCAGGTGTGCTACTGGAAGATACGTTAATACTTTCTCTGCGAACTGAATTACGTCGTCGGCCGTCCTCGGCCAGAGTAGGCATGAAATTTTGAGATGAGCGGGTATTTCCACCCTCAAAAGTGTTATGCTTTTTAGATAGCTTAGCGATGTGCGCGTAGGTGAGTGGGTTTGCAGGAACATGATCTGAGAGGGAAGATGTAACTCTGGCGTTCGTACTCTTGGAATACATGCATGCCCCAATCATTTCAGTAGATTCCTGTTGTCCTAATTTTTCTGAGACTTCTTTATTTTGGTTTCGACTTTTCCTAGTGGAATGTGTGGAGCCATTTCCTTGTGCTGCCCCTAAAGTTTCACTGGGTTTGGTACTATTGCTTGCGAGGTCCTGCTGCAAACAGACAGTTCTCGGCTGGGCTTGAAGTTCATATATTATTTGGCTGTCTTGTAGTTTTGCAATTCGTTCTGATATGTTTTCCCCCGAATGCAATTCGTTTCTTGTCGTCTGTTTGTGATTTTCAATGCTTTCAATCCTCTTGTGCAGTCCCTGCATATCACCACTTTTCTTTGGGTAGCTCTGCCTCGCATAACAAGTTTCGTCGGTTACGGGGGCCGCTGAGCCACCTTGTGCAACGAGGACTGATTCAAAGCAATCTAGCTTTTCCTCTAGTCGTTTAAGGGTGTGCAATATTCTACTGTTTTGTTCTTTGAGAAGAAAATTCTCTTCCTGCAATTCCTGTAGCATTTTATGTACAGGGATTAAATTGCTCGCAAGGTTTTCAGCGTATTCCACAGCCTGCATCGAAAAGGGGCTGATGCAGTCTGCAAGGATATCCTTTAATTCCATACGCGAGACGTATTCTGATCACCCTTTCTTCTGCTCTCTCGCTCTCGTTCTCTCTCTCTCTCTCTTTCTCCTGTCTACCTGCGCCTCTCTCCATCTGTTTATTCATCAAACTCTTTCATCACTTCCTCATAATGACTTCCATTCGATTTTCCACCCACTTATTCATCCGAGCACACGCTTTAATATCTCAGATATCGATCATGGGGTGGGGGGGTTTGTATGCATTTCATTAAACTCTCAAATATAGTATCATATTTTGCTCAAATATTCACGTCATAAATTCCAATGCCATATTAGTTAACATGCCAGGAACTGTGTGTGTGTGTGTGTGTGGGCGAGTATCGGCTCGAATCTAATTGGTAGATTACAATGGTAGCGTCTATTAGCTACAACACGGTGTTGTACAGATCCCAGACGTTGGCGGACAATGATTTATACATTCCGGTGGTGTATTAACCTTATATTTGAATGATTATAGGATAATCTCGGTGCATGGTGCATTACTTAATAGAAACTCTACTGTTTTATTAATCTATGCATAATGCGTACTAATATATTCCTCATGGAATTATCATTTTCCCCCCTTCAATTAACGTAATTCTTCTCCAACTGGCTAAATCTGACCAAGAAGTAACCTAAGGACTTCCTTATAGAAAAGTTTCGCTTCTTAATGAGAACATCTTAAACCTCTAACGAAAAAAAAAAAAAAAAAGAACTGAAAATCTTCCAGAGAAAACAAAAGATAATTGCTCATTCCAAGCATCAAATCCCACGACAAAATGAGGTTAAAAATATTGGCAGTCCGGGAATTACTTGAACATCTCAATACGACCCTCAAACAATTTGTGGGACATATCACCTTTATTAAAGTCGATACCTATGTACTTAATCAGTGTCCAAATTAACAGTTTTAATTAATTATTCTAATGACTGTCTGCCTTAATAACCGTAAATGACCAGCTCATGTTCGTTGGGTGGTAAACGAAGATACGTCACAATTTGGGCAATGTGCCAAATTTTTCCATGTCTCGTAGAAACCTGGTGTCATTCCTGCCACTACACATGGATTGGTAGCTAATTGGACATAAAAACATCCAAATGTTTATCTCCAATAGCTGGAATTAGAGATTCGTATAAACGCAATTAGAAATTCTCGATGTTTGTTCGTATGACAACCACTTTAAACTCTCCAAGAATCCCACGAAAATCGCGTTATAAATTGACTTAGCAAGAGAGTGGTACTGGAGGGTGATTTAATACGAGAGTAATATTGTCACCATCTTGTATATAAGCCACTTTCTGCTTTTTGAAATATTATACTGGGATGTTGATTATCCGAACTTGACCAATTCGGATAATTGTAGTTAACTACTCAATTGATATTTGAATTTACCCAAGCTGTCAGCGTCAAATACCACGAAGGTATTCCAGTAATTAACAACTCTCTGATTGAAAGAACACTTTCTACAATCCAATCTAAATTTCTTTCTCCGTAATTGGAATTTATGGCTGCTAGTTCTGCAATCATTTATAACAGTGAAAATTTCGCTTTCATTTTATTAACCTCTGTCAGAGCCTTATAGACCTCACTGACAACGTCTCTTAGGTGCCTGGTTGGCAAGCTACCTTTACCTGGTTACCTCTATCCATTGCTTTTAAAGTGCCCATATATTTCAGGTCTTTCCACATATGGACAACCTTTTGAAGGCCTGATTATGACTCTACCAAAAAGCTCGTTGTCTTCTTTTATGTGCGATCTCTATACTTGGACACAATATGCCAATACGGTCTTATAATTTGATTATACTGTGGGATTATGACTTCTGTCTCTACAAGCAAATGTACAGTAAATCATAGATCAGCATGAGCTGTCATGCCGCCTGGCTACACTGCAAGGAAAATTTTATGTCCATTCATGGCGTAACTCCAAAAATCCTTTCTTTCTCTGCTATTTTAATTCAATCCCATGAAATGTATGAGTTATTTTAAGGGCTGGCATTGCGTAAGTCTAATTTTATCGCATTAAAATAAAAACTGCCACTTTTCTTACCTTTCTTGAAACTTATATCCAAGCCATTCTGAATGATCGTTGCTTGGCGCTGATCATCAACCACTCTCCATTGAGCAAGTTTAAGACCTGTACATCACCTGGAAGTTTTTGACATTAAGCCCGTTATCTCTTAGTCGATGCAATTTAAGAAATCAGAAACAAGGATAGTCCAAGAAAGGATCCTTATGGTATGTCCCATCTAACGTTAGCTCAATCTGAAGAGTAAGCATTAATCACAATACTCTTGAGTTCCACAAAATCCTATCAATATGATTCTACATCCTCGTATTTTACAAAATTCATTAAAAACGAACTTACCTTTAAAAGAACGTTTCCAGTTCTCATTGGTGTCCCATTGGTGTTCTCACTGATACTAAGTTAGTATTAAACTAGCTTTGCCTTTTTTTAGACTTATTTAGTTTAGTAGCCTTATTGAACTAGGAAACATTTACGACATTAGCGCATGAGTCACGAATGTCATATTCTCATGGTATTCACAAGATCCAATCCAGTTTGCTCCTTATTTGATTTGCCTGTTTTTGCTGGAGTAAAAACCCGAATTTCCGGAGAGAAAACCATGCCAACCTCGTCTGAAGTATATAAGACGATGGCGAGAACGCATTTGTCCTCGTGGGTAGCACAATTGGTAGAATCGTCGTCCTCCTCACACCGGGTGGAAAAGATCTGAGTTCGATTTCCGTCGATGATGTGAGGAATTCTTATGGACCTTTTTCACAACGTGACTCAGTTAGTCGGTCTCAGCTGAGGGTAGAATGGTATTTTCTCCCTGAAACTTAGGTTTTTCATCCAGCAAACAGAAAATCGATCTCAAAACATACACAATTTACAGACATTATATACAGAGCAATATGGCCTTAGTCGCTGAAGCTCCTAAAACCCTTCAACAACAACAACAGAACGTAATTGGAATATTTTATTCGCGTTTGAAAATCGCATCTAAAATAATAAAAAAAAGCACATCCTTGTCGAATTCTTGGAAGGGTGATGCGCACTAATCGTTGTCTTTATGATATATCGTTTAAAAGGTGTGGAATACAAAGGTTTAAATAGATACTTGTGAGGAGGAAGGGGAGAACTTGATTGAAGCCTTGAAGCGAATCAATAAAATGAATGAAGAGATAAACTCTGGCTGGTTGGTGAGCCAAAAACCAGGGAAGACATAAATATAAATACAATAGAGAGCATGTGAATTGCACTTTAAATGTTCCCCTGGATTTAAACAAAAGGATATCTTGGAGATCTGGATAATTCGATGTGTTTCTTGCACTGCCCAGTTTATTTTTTGTTTACTTCTTTCAAAATAGATGCATACCAGAACTATTTTGAACTTCTTGTAATTCAATGTGGAAGTTTCGATTTGCAATTTGCGCCAGATAATATTGTTGCCAATTTTGAAGATGCAGTTTATACTGCTGCTTGAAATGTTTGACCACCCATCGAAAGTGGAGGTTGCCGTTTTCGCCTGATCTGAATCAGTCACGGTGGAAATGCATTCAATATTTAGACATTTCTGAAGGACATAAAGACTATTATTGTGAAACTGAAAATTGGCTAATGTTCTATCGTCTAGCCTTTCATTTTTGGATTCTGCAGAAGTACTAGAAAGTTTGGTGGAATAATCTGATCTAGGATTAATTCGAGCATTAATGATACTGTTAAATTTCCACCGAATATTTTGGTTTTCTCTTGAAGTGTCTTCTCATCCCTATCATGTATTCGAAGTATCCGATGTAGAATTCCACTACATCTGATCCATATATTTTTGAATATTGTAGATACGTTAATGGTTATTCAACTGGACATATGTACGGCATTACATGGTACGAATGGTTCCAGAATCAATAATTTGAATGCTAGAAGTAAAAAGACTATCTTGACATATTGAAGAAAGATTGACGAAGAAAATTTTTCCGATTCAGTTTATTAAATGCACTTATGATTATGAGAAAAAATAAATTCTAATATTAACGTATTCGTTGAATTTGGAGTAGTTTTTCAATAAAATCATAGCAAAATTTAAAGTAACATTTTTCGAAATATTGTTATGGAAATTCACAATTTTATTGAAACTTTGTGCGGATTCCTAATCATATTGAAAATTCATGTTTCTAATTTTTTATTACTAAATAAGGCTTACCAGTTACTTTTCTGTTGTCTTCACTGCTAGACATAGCACCGAATTGAAGAACTGAAGAAATACCATTTTTGAGACATTTTTTTCATCTACAGTGGAGGCCACATAAATTGCATCACTCTAAATTTTGTTATTTCCTTAATAACTCCCTCCACTGTTAAAATTATATCATCTCAAAGCACTATTACAACATACTACAGTATTAAACTAGTGTGATATTGCATCAGCATTATGTAATACTTGAGTGATATTGCACCAGCATTATGTAATACTTGAGTGATATTGCACCAGTATTATGTAATATAGGAGTGGTATTGCATCAGCATTATGTAATAGAGGAGTGGTATTCCATCAGCATTATGTAATACTTGGAGACCATCATCGTCCTGTAATATAGTGGTATCGCATTCTGTAATATTAGAGTGGTATTGCATTGTGTAATATTAGGGTGGTGCTGCAGCATCTTATTTATAAAAGTACACCTTTCAACCTGATTGAAAACTTCTTGGACAGAAGGTAGCATTGCTATAAACTGTTATTCTTGTCTGGACCATGAACTAAGCAGCGATTATATCAAGAATCTGATACTTTCCACGCCAAACAGGTGCTAGGCGATAATTAAAGCTCATGGTGTGCCAACAGAATACTAATGTATGTTACAGAAGACCTGTTAGTTTCGCAACCGTATTTGTTTGACGCTGGTTTATTTGTTTTTCCATCTTATTACGAGGAGAGATCATTTAATTCTAGGATTGGTGCAAGATCTTTATCTTAATTGTCATTATCTGAATCTTCTGTGGATTTTTCCTTCTCGAAATAGTCTCCCTTCAACTTTACACACTTTCGCTACCGTCGTACCAACGCATTAAATGCATTACATTTTGCTTAAAGAAGTACTGCAGGATCATCTAGACAAAACTTCAGTTATAGCTCGGAAACAGCATGGTTTTTTTAAGGGAAAGTCTTGCCTGACCAATTTGATTGGATACAAAAGAACTGGATGCAGGGAATAACTTTGATATTATATACTTGGATCTTAGAAAGGCTTTTTTGGAGAAGTGTGGCATTGGAGGCAAATTGCTGCTATGGATAAAGGGATGGTTGAGGGGGAGAAGACAGAGAGTGGCAATCAATGGACACTGCTCATCGTGGACTAATGTTATTAGTGGAGTCCCTCAGGGTTCAGTGTTGGGTCCATTACTGTTTTCTGTATTCATAAATGATATTGATGATGGTATATCAGGCTTAATGTCCAAGTTTGCAGACGATACAAAGGTTGGCAGGGTTGTTAAGGACACTACTGACGCTATGCTGCTGCAACAGGATCTGGAAAGGTTGAGCAGATGGGCTGAGAGGTGGGAAATGAAGTTTAACATTGACAAATGTAAAGTACTACACATGGGAAACAGCAACCCCAGAGCAACGTATCAACTCTGTGGTACTACACTGACAGCGGTAGAGAGTGAAAAGGACCTGGGGGTAATTGTGCAGGCAGATATGAAGTTTGAAGTTTTCTGAGCAGTCCAGACGGTCTGCAAGAGTAGCTCATGGTGTCTTGTCAATGATATACAGGAATTTTTCTAGCAGGGATAAGGAGGTGATTATTCCCTTGCATAAGGCAATGGTCAGGCCACACCTTGAGTACTGTATACAGGTGTGGAGGCTTCATTTCAAGAAGGATGTAGAGCTGCTGGAACGAGTACAGAGAAGGGCAACAATATTAGTGAATGGAACAAAGGGTTGCTCTTACGAAGAAAGGCTTAAGTTTCGCAAATTACAGTGTCTGGAGACTAGGCACCAGCGAGGTGATCTGGTAGAGGTGTATAAAGCCTTGAATGGTTTGAGCATGCTCAATGCTGATGGGATTCTTCATCTAGCTCAGAAAAATCACCTGAGAGGGCATAAATTCAAATTGAGGAAAGACAGATGTAGGATAGACGTGCGGAAATTTGCTTTTAGCCAGCGGGTGGTTGGTTGGGGGAACAGACTTCCATCCCTTGTAATGGAGGTTGATAGCCTAAATAAGTTTAAGGCTCAGCTGGACAGATATTTCGAACGAACGGAGGGGTGAAATGAGAGTGGTATTTTTTTTTTTTTTTTTTTTGGCTGATGCTGCATTAGCTTGCTTTCTTGCATCATATGCCTCTCTACTAATGCTAATGCTAATGCTTCTTGAAAGCCACTTTTCAAAAGACTGTGAAATGCTTCCATTGTGGCTTTGCAAACATCGTTGTCGAAAGCGAAACGCTTGCATTTCAGAGCTTTCATCAGACATGGAAACAGGAATAATCACACGGGACTAAGTCTGGTGAATAACGGGGATGTGGCAGAACCTCGGCACCTATGGCAGTGATCACTCACTGCACAATATTAGCTGTGTCCTGGCATTTTCTTGATAGAAAAAAACACTTCACACCGGAAAGTTCTTGGCGTATTCATAGTTTTTCTACGAGGCATAAAATGTGTAAAAAATGCCTTTTATGTCAAAAAAAAATACAAGAACCATTTGTTTGTCAGCCGAACGAGAAGCTCGAAATTTCTTAGATCTTGGTGAATCAGAACGTTTCTATTCATTCGAGTGTTGTTTTGCCTCTGGATCATAGTGAAAAATCTAAATTTGGCCACAACCACTATTCGATTTAAAAAGTTTGGACCCTGTGTTTCAAAACGATCAAACATTTAAAGGCACAAGTATATTCTTTGCTGTTTTTGTTCTGGAGTCAAATTGTGTGGAATCCAGCGCGGGCACATATCTGCGACATTTTCAGGTGATCTTTCACAATATTGTGAATACTACCGTATGAAATGGATATTCTAACATCTAATTCATGAAGTGTAATTCGCCTGTCTTCATCCAAGATTTCCTGAGCTTTTGCGATTTGCTCAGGAGTTGTTGAGAAGAGAGGCCGACCCTTCTTGGGACATCTGCAACAGACTGACGGCCTTCGCTTGTGCCACTTAAATGTCGCTGTCCTACCAAGACACTCATTACCATACATTTCATTCATCTCTTTAACTGTTTCCAATGTATTTAAGCCTTTTCTGACACAATAACGAATCGCTGTTCAATCTGTACGTCCGACATGATACTTGCTTCAAAACGATCATCAGTGACACGGGGCTAAGTAATCAAGGAGAGCGCCTTTAGCGGCAATTATGGAATGTTTGCGGTCTAAACATAAAATCTTGCACCAGTCTGCGAATTAAATGATCATCCCTCGTATATAATGTTAATCTCGAGCAGAGGTCACAAATAAAAGATATTCTTATAGTCTGAAGTGTACTCCGTGATTGGTTGTAAATAAATGTCTAAATAGTGTTTTTTTAATAGATTTTCATATCAAAAAATGAGTTCAGAAAAGGATACATGCCTTGGTAATCCAATTGTACTGCCCAGTTTAGTATTCGGTCAGCTACTTCAATATTACGAGGGTCCGTGTAGAGTATGAACTACGTGTATATCGGATTACCTCTTTTAATAATAAATTACATTTTATTTCTAATCACATATTGCTGTCGGTTACGTTTACTAGTTAGGGAAGCACTCACAAATTGCATAACGACTTGTTTTTTTTTATCTTTTTTCTGGAAAATTCATTAACTCCGATAATATTTAATGGTCTTACGAAGTCTATCTCTGGAGCCAGTTTAAAAAAATAGTAGATTGGCTTAGTTATCTGTTTTTCATTTCGTGATGAAAGTTTTTCTCATCATACCAAAGCGAGATAGTCTAATAATTTCGGATCCTCTTTTAAAATTAAACAAAAGCTTTTTATACATTCCAGAAATCGCATGATTTAAAAGATTTCACTAAAAACCTTGAAGCAAAGAAACGTTCTAAATTCATTTACTACGTAGTTACTTAACCAACCGTTATCGAATAAAAGCTTGTAAAACCCTACAAACAAACATCGAACCTTAGAAACTTTGCCTTATTAACGTTGTTGTAGGATATTAGGTGCATCAGCAACTCAGGACGTATTTCGCAGTATATAATGTCTGTAAACTGCTGTGGTTGATATGCCTGTTTTTGTTGGATGAAAACCCGAGTTTCCGGAAGAAAAAAAAAACATGCTACCCTCGTCTGAGACCGACTAACTTAGCTGCGTTGTGAAAAAGACCTATAAAGCTTACGTCATCGACGGGATTCGAATTTAGGTCTTTTCCACCCCGTGTAGAGAGGAAGGCCATTTTATGAATTGTACTACCGGTGAAAACTGAAGTTTTTATTAATTTCGGTTAATATATGCATAATCTCCAATCGTTCTTAAATTATCTTAATTAATACACGAAAGGAGCTCCCATACCATGACACTGCCTCCACCAAACTTCCTTGTTGGGAGGATACAATCAGAAAGGAATTGTTCCCTTGGCATTTGCCACACCTAGGAACGGCTATCAGACTGGTAGAGTGCGAACCTCGACTCGTCTGTCCATAGGACTGTTTTCCACTGCTCTACAGTCCAGGATTCACGCTCCTTACACCATGTTAATCAGCGTCTAGCATCTGTTGAGGTGATCAATTTTGTTGGACTGTTGAGGTAATTCTGTTGAACGTGTCATCTTGCATGCCCACTTTTGCAATTGTCTGTTCGAAGCCCAGTGTGCATATTTATAGCAGGTTATGTGACGTGTTGCATGCATAGAACCTATTTCTCCATCCATGGAGGAGTGTCCGGATATTAACGGTAGGGCAGTGTATATATGCGGCGCAATATATACACTGCCCAACAGAAAGCAGGCAATTTACAGACATATTATATACGGAGCAATATGGCCTAAGTTGCCGATTCGCCTAAATCCCTACAACAACCAACCATCCCTTCGTGGCTGCAGTGTGTCCATCTGAAAATAGACCCTTCCAACAGAATCATTCGCAATATCAAAATGCCAGAAATGTTCAGAATTGTCTCCAGGAACAAGAAAGTGAATTCATTCTACTGCAATTGCCTCCCTTCACTAGATTTTAGTCCAACTGAGCACTTGTAGGACAGCATGGAACAATCCCTTCTCAGTAGAGATATGAAACCAACCAATTTGCAAAAACTGTGGAAAGCAATTAAGTCAGCATGGACCAGCATTCTTGTGGCACGCTTTCTACACCTCCTTGAGTCCATGCCACGATGGATCCAAGCTATTCTTAGCCCTCAGAATAACCTGATATGAGAGATCCAAGCTGTTATGAGGGACCCATGCTGTTCTGATACCTAATAGGGAGATACTCGCTTTAGGTATTTGTACCTAATAAAGTGGCCACTCAGTGCATAGGGGAATAACGACTTCTTTCTCCCTACTTAATAGGATACCATGTGCATTCTGCGCTGTCTGCTTACAATGAGCAGTAAATTTCACGGATATACAAATAAAAAGTACGTCGAGTAGTATGTATGAGCTTCAGAGTTTTAAAAACTTGACTTCAAGCTCTTTCGCTTTACTTCTAATATGCATGAAAAATGAAAACTAAAAGATTGAAGAGCACTTTGTACATTTTATTGCCATGCAATGATATATGGGAGAAGTAAGTTTCAAAGCCTAAATTGCTTGTTTGCGAATATGTTATCGAAATCTTTTCATTTCAAAACCATATCACCAGATTCTACTAAGCAAGCTCTAAACAAACTCATGTATTGAGCCTTAGACAGAAAATTCTTAGACAACATCATCTCAATAAATCCATGCAAAGTGTTATTCCATTTCCTTTTCAACTTCCCGATCATTTAATATGCTTAGTCATTCCAGCTATATCGGATCTTCCCCTATTTCAAAGAGCGATCGAGTCACAGACTTAGAATCACATTCTCGACAGCGATATTGTTCTCTTCTATCATCAGTAATGTACTTAAAATTATTCAATTCATTAAGCTGAATTCTTTATGACTACATCGATTATGCGTCTGTTGTTCGGAACCTTTGTCAGGTATCTTTCCACTAGAATTATTTTGTTCTACTACTCATATTGCCCTCATGGGTAGCATAGTTGGCAGGATCGCCGTCCTCCCCACACCGGGTGGAAAAAACCAAACTTTGAGTCCCGCAATATGGCCTTAGTCACTCCTAAAATCCTACTACAACAATCAATCATATGACTACTATCAATCACTCTGTGTATACGATCGTCCCAAAACTCTTAATTTCAGAAAACCTTAGCCGATCTCAAATATTTAAAGTTCCCTCTGAGAATTATGATTCTTCGGAACTCCTGCAAATCATCAACCTTCGTGTTCCTCTAAAACCCACTGGAAATTAACGATCCTTCCATATTCCTCCATCCACCTATCCATCCAATAACTATATGAAATACAGTCTAATGAACAAACTCTCTTTACTTGCTAATAACCCTGATCCAGACTTTTAAAGCTGTTATTTATTACTCTTTGTACATGTTTTAACAGCACAATTATTTCTTCGAAAGGGTTCCAGCTCTCCAAGAAACCTCCTTCAAATTGTCTGCAATATCTGCCATGTTTTAAAACATTTAAGTTTCAGTCACTCTTTATATACTCTTTCTATACTCTTTATACTCTATACTCTATATACTCTTTCTACTATCATTCTATCTACATCGAAGTACAACACAAGAAGTAGATATTACTTAACAAATAATAAGCGTAGCAATAATTTAAATTAATAATACTTTTGATTAAACTTAATCCTTAATGATAAGTAATGATAATTCATTATAATAAAAAAAACTAATTATCACTGTGAAAAAATAACCGCTAGCGCATTCTCGCGGCAAGAATAAAATATTTCAGATGTTCATTTTAACAAGCTTATCCTCCCTTCGAGGTAGTACAGTAATAATAATTTAAATTATTAATAATAACAATTAAAAGTAAGTCTTAATAATAATTATGTATGATAATTGGCTAAAAATAAAAATATTATTAATGAGAAAAAAATCGCCAGCAACAGCAGCACAACCTCGCGGATAAAATTAAATGTCTGAGCAGTATTTATTGTAACAAAATTAACTTCTCCACACGACAAAAGCGTGCATGCCAAAAGACAAAATGAAATCTACAAGATTTCATTACGTGTCCTGACGTCTGCTATATCACGCACGCGGTCTCCATGGGGATTAACTGCTAATTGGCCCACTTCGATCACATGCTGCTGATTATATTTTTTCGCTTTCGCATTAAAATGCATAAAACCATCTTAATTAGCTTCAGCATAATTAGAGGATTATTTATTTTTTTCTTCATTTATTCTGACCTCAGTGTGGCTTCGTGTGTGACAAGAAACAATCCCAGATATAATAAAGCCTTTTATGTAACAGAAAAAAAGCAGTTCAAAAATCAACTGGCTGTCGCCATAACTCTCATTTTCAAAGCTTAACTACTCATAAATTAGCTGTAAACATTTTAAATGATTCTTCCTAACTAGACGCACTTAATTTGTCTTTGCAGGTGGTATTTTCAAAGGAGATTTCTTCTCCTTCGAAGAAACTTCTTTCAAATTGTGTGCATAATCGTTATATTTAAAAAAAAATAATAATAAAAAAAAAATTCAAGAATCCAATATGCTGCCATCTAGTTTTCAATATGTGAACCATATAAATTATGGAAATTTATTCTGAATTTTTTGATATTTCAATCAACAGAATCAGGTAATGTATATTAGAAATTTTTAAAACATAAACTGCTTTTGAAGCTTAAAACTGAAGCATTGTAGTGTGCATTAGAAAATGTTCGGCCTTCGCTCTCAATACAGTTTCTGATTAATTGGTTTTTTTCCTTTTCTTTATTTTTTTTGCCACATGTTAGGCTTAGGACCCCTTACAGCAGATGCCAGCGAATACTCTGGAAATACTGCCTCCCAGAAGATCCAGAGAAGTCATCAGGAGCAAAACCTGCCAAATTGCACCTTTTCGCGATCACAAAACTCACATATGGGGTCCCCGCGCTCGAGACCGGATAATGCTTTTTCCGCGGAAGTACATCGCAATTGTGGCTCCACCTCAAACAACGTGAGAGGTAAACATTATACAGGGACTACGATTGTATCTAATGTAAAGACCCATAGAGACACTACAAAGTATGCAATGATTGCAAGCCAACGAACAAAAGAACAAAGAACACTGACCCGTAATCCAACTCTTAAGGAACTGAGCCCCAATCTTAAAGTTATTGGAACCAATTTGCACTTCAGCAAGATGCAAATTGCGAACACTCGAATGATGGACAAGCGGATGCGTAATGTCTTCATTAGTAGGCTCTCCCCTGCTACCACAGCTGATGATGTGGAAAACCTTCTTGCTGCATTCAAAATGAACGGTAGAGTCACTAAGCTGTCCACGAAATATCCCACCTACGCCTCCTTTAAGATCGATGTAGCTGATGCAGATTTTGAAGCACTCTTCAATCCTGAAATCTGGCCTGCTGGAGCTCTAGTTATGCCATATCTCGGGCAGCGATATAGAAGTAATGGAAAGGACTCCCACCAATGGTACCCTGATTCATAGCAATCCCAGATCTTGTTGCCGCAACCAGAATCACAGACACAGAACACCAAGATGCCGATCCCTGTGCTCGTCAATCCTAGACACACCCCGCTGAATCGAGTAGTGCCATGTCAGAGACCACCCATCCGTATCAAAGTACCCAGAGTACCTGCTTGCACCATCTTTTATCAGAATGTGCGTAGTCTTAGGAACAAGCTTGATACTATGGAGCAAATTCTGCTCCCCGGACATTTTGACCTGCTCGCCATCACCGAAACCTGGCTGAATGATGATGAAGAATTCCTAGCGGCAGCTGCCCCAGCTGATTATGGGGTCGTATTCACATCTCGGATTGCACGCAAGGGTGGAGGCGTCGCATTATTCTACAAGAAATCCGCTTTCAAGCTATTGGATAATAAATCCAGTAACTCTCCTAACTATGAAGCAATCCTCGTTATGTTAGGATACAACTTCGTGCCGTTTGACGTCTGTGTGCTGTACATATCCCCAAAGCCGTCCCAGCAAGTCATCCTTGAAGTTTCCAACTGGTTAATCAATCAGCTGCATCCCACAGCTTCTCACTTAGTTTGTGGTGATTTCAATTTACCTCCTCAGCTATCTAATCTGAAAAAGGATCTTCTGGCACACTTGAGATGTGCTGACCTACAACTTATTAATGAAGCTCCAACCAGGAGGAATAACCTCTTAGATCTAGTTCTAGCCTCTTTCCCTTGTACCCTGGATTACATTACAGAAACGTCATTTGACTCTGATCATGTCCCAATACATGTGACCGCATATCTGCCAGCCCCCAAATTAGAAGCCAGAAGGACAACAACAAAGGTTGACATCACTAGCCCCAACTTACTTGACGTAGATAAGTGCATCAGAGCCGCCTCTCTCATTCCTTGGGTGGCCTTAGAGACTTGTGACCCAGAACTAGCTGTGAACATTCTCACAAACTGGATCAACACGGTTGCCAAATATGCTGCCTCCAAAAAGATCACAATCAGTCCATATACAAGACTTTGGTGGAATTCTGAACTCAAAATGAGTTTCCAGCTGAAGCAACAGCTCCATCGCACATGGAAACAGTCGCAAAATGTCAATGATCGTATCGTTTATTCAAGGGCACGGGCTCAATTTAATCGCCTGAAATCCGAGGCAATCAAATTATACGTTAACCGTGAGCTGGCTAAAGGAAAAATCCCATACAAGAAAGTGAACCCTCATTTTCCTTTACAACTTGATCCTGAATTGTGGCTCGATTTCGTCACAAGATTTAACCGTAATCCTATGCCAAACTCAGATCTAGCTCTACTAACAGAGCCCATCCAGCAAGAAGTGTTGAACAACATTCAGATTACAAAACAACAGCTGATCGTAGCCATCAATTCTCTACCTGCCTCGTCAACCACTGGTGATGATGGAGTTCCCCAATTCATGCTCAAATGCCTAAGTCCGTACATTATTCAGCCACTTTTAATTATCTTCAACCAGTTACTCTCGAACAAAATTTTCCCACAGCAGTGGAAAAACTATCTCATCAAACCTTTAGCCAAAGTTCAGTCGCCATCGAAACCTAAACACTTCCGACCCATCTCCAACTCCTCCAGCCTGCTGAAGCTCCTGGAGAAGGCCTTACTTCCCATCCTCACTAAACAGATCTTGCCCAGTAATCCAGCCCAAATTCACTACTCCCTTCCAAACAGATCAACGATCACCAATCTGCTAGCCACCACGAATACTATCTTGTCAGCATTGGAGAATAGGCAGGAACTAGCTGTGACTTACTTAGACATTGAGGCTGCATTTGATGCCGTCCAAGTAAACCAACTTCTCACTCTCCTGGAATGCCACTTCCAGATCACAGGGAACATATTATGCTTTCTCTCCTCTCTTCTGAATAACAGAGTTATAAAGCTTCATACAGGAGATCGCACCCTTACTAGATCCGTCACCGCAGGAGTCCCACAAGGAGGGGTCATTTCGGGCCTTCTATTTTCATCCATTATCTTCCCACTGGTTGCACATTCTCGATGTCTACTGAGCTATGCGGACGATATCAAGATACTCACTCCCATCATCCCAGGTCAAGACCTAGATCTGGTAAAAGTGGAAATTAACAACACTCTCACCACAGTCACATCTTACCTCTGCCAGTTTGGGCTCAAGATCAATCCTGCTAAGTCCGAATTCATGGTGTATTCATTGAAGCAAACGCCTTCTTCTCTCCAGCCTTCGGTCGGCAACACCCTCATCCCAATTGTGTCCAGCCATCGTGATCTGGGCGTTGTATTCGACCCAAAACTTCGATTCAACGCCCACATCGACATGCTCCTCACACGTGCTTCAAGACTCCGGTGGATAGCAAAACAACATCTCCTTCATATCACAGATAAAAAGATAACTGTGAGGTACATAAGAACAGTTATCTTTCCACCTTTACTCTATGCTGCTGAAATTTGGGCGTCAGCGGCACCGTCAATAAAGAAACCACTCTTTGCCACAGAATTCTGGCTCCTAAAGTGGGCCAACAGGAAGCACAACTTTCCAGCTCAGATTCGTACCACGCAGCTAGCCAACTCTCTCGGAATTCCACGGCTTCCCACCTTAGTCGACGACCAACGCCTCCTAGCAACAGTCAAGATGATAACAGGCATAATGGCAACACCTTCATTCTGGGATACCTGTGGCTGGAGGATCCCCCCTGCTGCCCTTAGGGCCAATCCCGAGCTCTACTCGCATTCAGCACGACTCCATCTCTCGGACAGGTTCCTTCCTCAGCAGATGCTCAAGCAAACCCAGGCACTGGACGCCGACCTCAACAAATTCGCTGCTGACCGGACTTACCGGAAAAAAATTATGACGAGTAGGACTAATCAGCAATGACTGATGTGTACCTTGCATCTGTTCCTGTCTGATTGAGCTGGTGCTCTTATCTCGATGTTAAGCCAGCTCAATCAGATTAACTCTCGTAAGGAGTTCTCTCCTTTGTATTATAATGTTTTCTTTGTAAAATTACCTTTTTGTAAATAATTGTTCAATTTTCCCGGAAGTTTGGGAAACTGTAAGCCCCTGGCTTTATGGCCGTGAAGGGTAATAAAGATTATCTCTCTCTCTCTCTCTCTCTACTGTTACATAGTTGCAAATAGATTAAGGACTGTTTATTGAAAATAGTGCGTACTTTTAAATTTACAAACTTTGCTTTGTCTACAGCCATTCAGAACAGTTTTCTACTGCTATTGTAGCATCAAACCTTGATAAGCACTACATTAAAGTTTCATAAATCGTCAGGAACTATGAATGTGTCTATATGACCACGAAGTGCGATAGTCGGAATGAAAAGAAAGCGAAGTAGAAAGGGAAACGACAGACGACGGCGCGGGGGGAAGGGGGGATAGGATAACTGAAGAGATAAACATCAGAAAGAAAAGGAAAAGGATGTGATAGGAAAAATGATGACAGCCCGCTGTATTAAGCCACTGGATTCAGTCACTATCAATAGCTATCGGAGACATGAACGACCGGTTGTGAACACACGCAGGACCCATCCTCACGTCCAATGACAAGCTCCTGCGAAGCTAAGACTGTACTCTTTAAGGGATTTTCGTTTAGATGAACGCTATAGCATTGCACTCCGAGCTGTCCAACAGACAGAGGGAGAGAAAAAATGAAAAAGGAGTTTGTTGGTGTATATACGGTAGGGGATATTTGTACTTAGTACCTCTCTATTCATGTCCATTTATCTATCAATACCTTAAACTCGGTGACTCTATGAACCTCTGTCCAACTGTGTGTTTCAGAATATTCTGTAAAACAATACTTAATAACAACTCTGCTGATCACATATACGTTTTTTTCCCTATAGGATCCAATCGGTAAAAGATGTCACATCTTACCACTTTAATGACACCAAACTCACCAGTGCGAACAGATATATCAAAAAATACATGTATTCAAAACTGTTGCACCTTTACTTGCTCCCATATATTTCACTATAAACAAAACTTACATTTAAATATGTTCGCCATGAATTTAAAGCTTATGAAATTATTTTCATAAATCCATAAAAATTATATAGTTGGCTTTGTATAGGCAACACCCCTTGTGTAGAAATGGACTGGTCTGTGATAATGATGAAGGCTCAAAGTCGGGTATAAGACTGTAGTTCGTAAACGTAGCGATCACTTTTTTCAGTGGCTGCGAGGAAGAATGGGTCAGCAGCGAGATCTTTCCGACTTCGAACATGGGATGATTATGGGGGTAAAGTCGTGCAAGTGCAAGTATCTGACAGGAAACATGGTTATTTTATTTATTTATTATGTGAATCGGTACCTGCCTAACCTCTGACAACACCGCTAGTCAATTTAGATAATTACAAACTGCATTGTCCAATTGCAGGGTTGGAGGATCTAAAAAAAGACAAAAAAGTAACAACAATAATAAAAGTAAGTAATAGCAACATGGTTAAGCGCTTCTGTTCTGTGATGTTAAGAGCCTACCGTGACTAGCTCAACAGCGGTCGGAGAGCCAGCCAAAGGTCACAAGTGGGAGAGCCACGTGCGTTCGACGCCCGTGGTGAGCGTCGTGTGTCTCGTCTTGTGACACAGCAGAACACGGCAGAATGGCTCAGCTAACCATCCAGTACAACTTAGGAATAGCAAGACCAATATCCACATGGACTAATGCACCAACCATTAGCTTGTATAGGCTATGGCAGTCGACGGCCATCACGGGTACCCATACTCACTGCGCTTTGCATGGTCACGTCAGCACCAAATCTAGACCACCGACATGTGGAAATCTGCCTCTTGGTCTAATGAATCCCGTTTCCAATTCTGTCATGCTGATGGGCGTATCTGCATTTGGAGAAAGCAACAAGAGGCCATGACACCTGGATGCACTGTTTGTGTTCGACAGGCTGGAGTCGGTGTGTGTTTTTGTGGTATGCCCTGGGTCCTCTGATCACCGTTAATTAACGGCTCGATGGGAACGCCTACCCTTCTGTCGTCGCCGACCAAGTACACTCTTCATGTTGTCAGTGTATACTGGCCACAAGACCCAGCAGGTTGCTAACTGGTTTCCGAAACGAGTTAGCAACTTATTTCAAACAAAGGCCTCCATAGCCGAGGCCATAAGTGGTCATTATATTATATTATATTAGCCATTAGGTCATATTAGGTCACCTAGAAATTACCTTTCAACTGCTCATAGGTATTGTGTCTGTAAATTGCGTGTGTTCTCTGGTCGATTTGCCTAATTTTCTGGACAAAAAACCTTGCTATCTATGCGTGAGACCAACTAATTCAGCCACGGAGTGAAAAAAGCCCATAAGTTCCTCGTGTCATCGACGAGATTCGAACCCAGGCTTTTTCCACCCGGTGTGGGGAGGACGGTGACGATACCACTTTGCTACCGCACAAAAATAGCTGAGTGATTAGCTGCGGGAGCGCGCGAGCACACGCTCTTTGAATAAACCGGGTTCAAGCCCCCTGACTGCTAAATACGATCGATCAGCCAACCCGCACTGCACCAGCGTAGCAGATTATTGTCCATTCCTTTAACATGACTTGTTGATGAGGCCTCCCTCCTGCAGTGGATTGACAATGGTTGTAGATTTATTTTATCCTTTTATTAACTTGGCGTTTATTGGCGTTATCTGAAGGAATATGGATTAGTCAGCAACTCTTCTCGTCCATCCATTTTGACGGAAAGGACAGATTCAGTAACAGAAGTAATAATCAATAAAAAATGAACTAGTTATAGAAAACTGCATGTGTAGAAAACAACTTATTATGATTAACAGAGAAGCAGTGTATTATATAAACGTCGTCTTGGATGATTGTGGGCACTTTGCTTACAACAATATATTTTCATTTTTACTGAGTGATCACCGAATTATAACCACCTACTGAATATGGCGTTGGTGCACCTTTCGCACAGATAACAACCGATATTCGCGACATTGACTCTACTAGATATCTGAAGACGTCCATAGGGATCTGCAGTCATGCTGCCTGCAAAGCTTTCCACAGTATCGAAACAAATAACGGTTGCGTACCCATACGCCTCACTTCCCGTTCCAAAACATCCCGCAGATGTTCAATTGGATTAAGGTCAGGCGAATTTGGAGGCCAATCAAAATGGATGATATCTTCACCGTGTTCCTCGATCAATTCGTGCACAGTACAGTGACATTGTGCATTATCATCTTGGAAGATCCAGTCTCTGTTCAGGCTAAAATGCAACACGGCTAGGTGCAGATGATTTCGTAAGAGCTGAGGGTAGACCTCACCAGTGAAACGTGGTCCATACGCATTGTGGGTCCTAGTTTTTGGCAACGAAACATGCCTCATCTTAAGCAACTAATGGCTGGTCTGGAGACCGGATCAAATCTCGTGCAAATACGATTTCTACAAATACAATTTCTACAAACTGTCAGGAGTTTATGTAATAAGCTTCATCCGCTCCAAACACTTTTATCTCTCAGAAAAACTGACCTCATCTGTTTAACGGAGTCCTGGCTATCAAGTGATAGACAAATCGATATACTGCTTCAAGGTACCCCTTACAAAGGTATCGGAAACTGTAGGAGATTGAGAAGCGGTGGAAACGTTCAAATATTCTTCCCAATACAATGGCAGACGACAAGAGTTATTCTAAGCCAATCTAACAACTTTGAAGCTTTATGTGTAACGCTTGTGAACCGACAAGTGAGGATACAACTCTGTTTCATCTACCTCCCTCCTGACCACACTGAAGATACACGGATTGAACTTCAGACCTAGCTAGTTGCTACCTTAGCCCCTGCTCAACAAACAGTTGTGGGAGGAGACTTCAATATGCCTGTCCCAAGACATAACATTAACCTTGAACTCTTTGGACCTCAGAGGACGTATCACATCGCCGACGAGAGCAGGTCAAGCTTTAGACCTTGTTTTCCACAACTTTCCCAACTGTAATAACCTTCCCAACTCTTTCCCATTTTCTTCAAATCACTTACCTATTACCTGTGCTTTCTCAATATCAACGGTATTAGGAACTCAAGTTAGAAATTATAATTCAGATACCCACTCTCAACTGATATTTTCTACAAAATTCTTGAAACCTGAAATAGTTATCAACCATCTCTCCACCATTAATTGGGATAATTTATTTTAAGTATCTACTGAAGAGGCAACCCAATCCTTAGCTGAGCAGTTGAAAAATATGGCCATGATTGGTGCATCTAAACAAGTCAGAATTAGCGAGAGAACCCAACGGTGGTTTCATCCGGACATGAAACCGCCTTTAGACACAAGCAGAGGGCATATAGAAAATGGATAAGATCCAGAAACAGTACAGACTACGAAGCCTTTAAAAGGGAGAGAGCTCACTTCCTGCGCCTCAAGAGAGGAGCGCATCAACACTACATCTTATCCCAAATTAAGAAGTCACAGAAAATTTCCTCGAAATATAACAATCACTTTAACATGGAAGGAAAGCTATTTGAGGAGTGGACGCGCATATCATTTTGTCCATCCAGATGCCACCACAGAAACCGCAATCCTGCCTAGTTTAACTGGGAAAACCCTAACTGTTATGGATGATATTATAGTTACTAAGCAACAGCTCATTGACGTGATAAATGGCCTGCCCAACACGGCTACAACTGGACCTGACGGCTTTGCACTCTTTATGGTCAAGGTGTGCTCTGTGTACATTGTAGATCTCCTCCTTAACATCTTCCGGAAGATTCTAAAGACAGGCGCCGTATCTGAACTCTGAAATTATATTATGTCAAACCAGTTCCTAAAATTGGAAACCCCAAGGTTTCCGTCCAATTGCCATAGGATGGACTTTATTCAAAATTTTTGAAAAACTAATACATCCAGTAATTATCCAACACTGTTTTTCTCACCGAGCACCTTACCTCCACACAGTCCTACATCACAGGTCCACTACCTCAAATCTCCTCGATAGTCTCTGCACAAAAAGCCCTGAATGATAGAGCTCAACTGAACATTATCTTTTTCGATATTAAATCTGCTTATGATACTCTGTCAATTCCTACTCTTTTATACATCCTAAAAGAATATTTCAAAACATCAAACCGAATAGTAAGCATTCTGGAGTCTTTACTACAGCGGAGAGAGTTAAGTATAGAAAATGGATCTCACCAAAAAACTATCTATGCAATGAGGGAGATGCCTCAGGGTGGGGTGGTGTCGACCACCCTCTTTGCAATTCTACTTGAACCATTCCTTGCAGCACATCCAAATTTTTGCTCCTTCGCCGATTATTTAAATTTTTTTTATTATTTCAAAAGACCCCTAACAGATTCAAGAAAAATAATAATCAAACCTCCAATCAAATTCAACAATTAATAGATTATTTACAGCTAGCCGGACTCTAACTAAACAATGCGAAGTCAGCCCACATGACAATTAAGAAGAGGAAGTTCAGGAATGACATCCGAGTTATAATTAAAGACGAGACAATTCCAAAAGTTTGATCGCATGCTGACCTTGGGCTAACGTGGGATGAAGACTTAAATTTCAAATATCACTTCTTCAAGACAAAGAAAAAGACCTATGCTGCATTCTGGGCTATCCGCCAGGAGCTCGTAAGCTGCCACAGCATCAATCTGATTTGTCAACACATTGATAGGTGTTTCACTCCTATACCTTTATATGCATCCGAAATCTGGTCCTCAGCACCTGCCTCTCTGCGTAACAGATTCCAGACGATGGAATACTGGATTCTGCGGTGGCTGAACCGTCTGGGAGGGAACCCGTTCACCATCTTCAAATATATTCTTCTAGTCAATCTAGGCATGACTCCCTGGAAGCTCACTGTTCTCAAAAAAAAAAAATCTGTTCACATTCTCTAAGCTGCTAACTCGTCAGACTGTTGCCCCATCGATAGAGGATATAATCTCACTTCCAAAAGCAAGCAATAGAAACTACCAGAGCGGAAAATGTCCACTTAGGATGAAGCTCACTACCCTGGAGGCCTTAAAAGGAATGTTCCCGTGTAACATGATCCAACACCTTCTCCATAGATCCAAATAAGTTTGGAGAAAATAGAACATACAGAAGTCAAATTATGGATGAAATCTGGACCAAATCACCAGAAGTACTATAAAATCTGAGCTTTATCTATATCAAAAATGTAAATCATTTAATATAAAAATATATTGTAAAAGCTAAACAAATTGTAATGACAATTACAGAAATGAAATGAAATGTAGGTCAAGCTGTTGAAAGGGTAAACCTAAGGTGAATAAACAGATGATAATAATAATAATAAAAAGCAACCACTGGACAGTGGGCACCATACATAATGGGTTCATGGACTCGCGTTGCTCGTGCCACACGAAAAAGCGTCCGTCGGCCTGTTGCAGCAGATATTTGGACTCTTCCGACCAGCACACTCGTTTTCAGTGCTCCAGTGTCCAACCAGCATGGTGTTGACATCACAGCATTCGTTGTCAACGATGATCATCGGTGAAGAGAGGAGTGTCTCTTCCGTCGTCTGCTGTGGAACCCCCATACCTCTGAGTGTGCAGCGCATCATCATTTGGGATATTATTGCATTCCTGATAGTGTATTGCAATGCCAACTGTCGCATAATGACTTGCTGTTGAGCTCGTACAATGCGCTGCATCCTTCGCTAACCACGAACACATCCACCTGCATAATCCTTTATATTTCAGAAGATAGTTTGACCCACACTTTAACCACAGTGGCCAACCGACAACACATACCGTTTCCGATATAGAAGTACGCGACACAAGAGCTACCACAATCATGCCCTTTTTGAAACTCCGTGATATCTTTACTACGTCCCGTAACTGCTAGTTTTTCACTTCAACTTGCACGACCAGATGCAAATTACCAATAGTCTACCATACGAAGCTGTTCAGTTTTTTTATACTACTATAAGGCATAGTCCAATACGAATGGGGATAGTCATAATTCAGTGATCATTGAGTGTATATTGTTTAGTGACAAGGATATAAAAACAAGGTGGCAAAATTGCACAAAACCGTTGATATAATAATTTAAAAAATAACCGACATTAGCGATCCAATCCCCAATCCCAAAAAGGTATAATAATATTTTTTTTTAATTTTAATATATTTTTTGTGTAAAAAGATTAATAATTTAAACTCTCACCCAACTGAACTTCTTAGTAATCTGCGATGTTCATGAATTCATTGTTGGACCTACCATCAGGCCAAATCACGAACGATTTGGAGGTTATTAATAACTGTATAAGGGTAGAAGACTATCAGTTGTCTCCTATAGTTTTCAAAAGTTCATGAATGACAACACTAGAAACTGGGTAGAATATCTGATGGCTTGCCAATACACAACGGATGTCATTCAATACCTAGAAATATTAGAAATTTATATTTTCGGATGTCTCCGAGTGGGATACACAGATACTTCCCCTCCCCCCCTCATTGTACAAAAAAAAACACTTGAATGTCTGGCCATGGAAGTTGGAAACTTCAAGTTCCTTGCGTTAGACCATGCAATATTCTCAAATGAGTTTCCATTGCCCTCGTAGTTGGTAGGATCGCCGTCCTCTCCACACCGAGCGGAAAAGATCTGAGTTCGAGTCCCGTTGACGATGGAGGGAATTTTTATGGGCCTTTTACACAACGTGACTGAGTTAATCGGTTTCAGGCGAAGGTAACATGGTTTTTCATCCAGCAAACAGAAAATCGACCTCAGAACACACGCAATTTACAGACAATATACACGGAGCAATATGGCCTTAGTCGCTGATGCTCCTAAAACACTACCACAACAACAACATGGTTCTTGGGGGAGGGTGGTTAAACTAAGGTACAGAAACACATAATTTGATCTTAAAAATGTTTAATTTTCCTGCGAAAAGCAAACTCTAAATACTTCATAAATCTCTTCATTATGTAATCAATTTACTTAACAAGCCTTTAAACGCGGTATTCCTTTAACGTAATAAAAATCTCATCAGGAGGGTCCCACCGCCATCACCCATGTGAGGCAAAAATTAGCCAAAGGAATGTGTTAATTTAGTTCTTCTAAGAACAATATCTCATTCAATTTATCGACGAAACCACAGCCCTAGAATATTGGCTATTTACTTTCAATTAACTGTCAACATAGTCACACGGCGCATGCGTGACTTTGGGTTGCCGTGAGCTAATCAGGAGCAGAAATAAAATCATGTACCTTGCATGCGTCACACACAGCAAGAGGGTAGCCAGAAAGATCCAATGCAACTTAATGACACCACATATCAACACCACTTTAACAACTCCACCCAACACTTCTCCAACACATTCTAGACGACTCCAACCCCTCTTCCCCCCCCTGCGGGTAAATTGCCGTAACGGCACTAAATAGAATTAGCAACAGGCAATATGGCGCTAATATCGTTCCTTGTAAGGAGCATAAATTGCCTTGATGATTTTTTCACAAGCTTTTCCTAAGCTATAAATGACTATGCGGATAATGACTATCGCAAGACGACACTGAGCTACCGGTGTGTAACATAAATTACCTGAAAGAAAAGCCCATTGAACCATCACAATAAGTTGTTCCGCCTAATAACATTTTCCCCTCTATGATCACAGATATACAACTTGTTTGTGAACTTCTTTCGGTTGATAAAACCTCAGTTATTCTGGGATAATAAATGATATTCAGTCAATAACGTCATAATAATATTAATAAGAATTAAAATGGCACAACGTGAACTCTTTATCAGATTATCATCAAGATGCGTAATCGTCTGCAATCTTAATTTATGAATTTGTGCGCAGTAGCAGACGATTTATTCATATAATGAATCGTCTGCGAATGCATTTATTCACTTATTCACATAATGAATCTAAATGCAGTTTATCACCGAGTTACAGGGGGAACAGCTGACGGTTCTCCCAATAAAAACAGACTAATCGACCTTTAGAACGCACACTGTTTATAGTGTACGAAAAGAAAAATTCGACAAGTTTTTTTTTAAATAACAAACTGATTTTGTGAATAAAAAATGTGCTTTTTATGATGGCTTTGTGTTTTCACTGCTGACCTAACTTCGAGTCCAGAGTTCGAGTCAAGGTTCTAGTATTAAATCAAAATAGAATCTTATTTTAAACTTACCAAACATGTTTTACATTTACCTTCAAAGTATTCTCTTTGTAAATGTATGTAACCAACCATGCTAACATTGCTAACGAACTTTTAAATTATTTTCTGATCTTACTCAGGAATCCAACGATAATTGCATTGCTACAGGGCCCCCGCAATCTTAGGGCTCTGAAGTATCTGCCCAAATACACCTCGTTTAAATCTTCATGATGATTTTTTGTTCCCCAATTTTCTTTTTCGTCTATTGAGGACTTTGGCTAACTGCAAGTACGGCTACAAAACATGACCGATTGACGCCACACATTCGTCCAGTAGATGATCTGTTTGCTGGACGAAAAATCCGAGTCTCCGGGGGAAAAAAAAAATCATGATATCCTCGCCTGAGACCGACTAACTCAGCCACGTTGTGAAAAAGACCTATAAAAATTCCTCCCGGAATTCGAACCCAGGACTTTTCCATGCGGTGTGGGGAGGACGACGATCCTACCAACTGTGCTACCCACGAGGGCTTCCCAGATTTCTACTTGTCCTGTGGGGGGTGGAATTTTAGAGAAATGATTATATACATTTTATAATTATTTAAATTATTATTTTGTTTTTATTTGTTCCCTTATAAGCTTATACACCTTATTTTAATTTCCCCACTTACACATCTGACTTTACTTTACAGGAGAATTCCAGAATCGAGGGAACTTCTTAATTATTTATAACTCCCTTCGGACAGGCTGAGTGTTCAAGAATGACAAACAACACACACATTAATATATAACATAACATTTTATTTACACTTATATACACAATATAAGAATTAACAATTCTCAAGTACGTATTATTATTACTCAAATTTGCCTATGTATTATCAGTTATATATGGCAATTAAATACATTGGTTTTACTCTAAACATGGTTATCCACTTCAATACAACTCAATCAATATCATTACATAAATTTATTTTAGTTTCTTCTTTCTCCACACATGAACAATAATTACTTAAGAGGATTAGGTACACCCTTTCTCCTATTTAAATCAAATTCTTACCTTATGTATTGATTTAGGAATTTCACTCTTAACTTCCGTTTTAATTAGTGACCCATTTTTGTCTTGGGGAATATAATTTCACAACTTTCTTTAATCAAGACAGATAGTACATTTGACATCAATTTCTGGACTAATGCTGGTCCCAAGGGTTAGCTACATTCATAAGGCTGTTTCTTTCTCTGTATTCTCTACCCTTCCCTTCCAAAATATATCATACCTATATGTTAAACAATAACTAATAACAAATATCAAATTTCTCTCCTTTGCCTTTCTACATATGTCTAATTATACATTAATCAAAACCCCTGTCTGATTTATGGCTATATTTATGTATATATAATTATATTTTTGTACATCCTTCCCTTAACATCTTTCTAAACATTATACTAATCTGATATTAGAGTTCCAACAGTCTTTTATTTGTGAGAGAGAATACTATATAAATAGTCACTTACTTAATCTTACGAATCGGATTTCTCCGTTTTGGGGCCTTCAGTTCCTTGTTGGGACTGGCATCATAATATGTCAAAGGCATTCATCTCAGGACTTCTAGTTTCTCAATGGGCTGTAGTCTACGTCTGGACAGGGCATCATTGTGTCTTTTAGGAATTTATGGGCTCGTCTTCGATACTGCTACTTAACCTTCGTTCAGCTATTCTGGCGGACTAGGAATTACAACTTTATCTTCTCAGCTCACTTATTTGCGCCTTGCCTTTATCACTGCCTTCAGATGATGGACTAGGGTTATTTCTTTCCTTGGCCTTTATCACTGCCTCCTTATGATGGGCTAGGGTTATTTTTCTCCTTACACTACTTATTTTCACGCTGGCCACTTTCACTACCTTCCTATAACGGACAGGTTATTTCTCCATACACTTCAGTCATTTGCATACGGGCTACTACCCTTGCCTTTAGCCGACGGACAGGCTTATTCTCCTTACACTTCATTCATCTGCATACGGGCCACTACCCTTGCCTTCCGACGACGGACTGACTCGACTGTTCTCTTCTATTATGAAACTCCACTGACTTTTCTTAACTTACTGACTGCACTTAACTTATCTAACCCTTCACTACTCCATCTTAACTTGTCAGATCTTTCCTAGCTGGCTGACAGGATAGGACAGGACTTATCTAACCCTACACAACTTATTACCCATTTTATTCTTTCTAACACCCCAAAAAACTCAACTGTTGCTAACACATATTTTCTACAACGTCGAAACCCTCAACTATTAACTGTTACTTTTGCTTACGCCGACGAAAATCTTAACTGCTGTGCCCGCTGACTATTTCAATTTCCTTAAAAACGCCACAAAACTCAGCTCAGTGTGTTGTGTCCAAACTATCTCACCAGACTATCAAACACGGACAAGAATCTCGACTTAGCTCACCCCGACTCACTTCCATAACACCCACATAATTCTACTGTGTCCTGGCTTTAACTCGCGTTTTCTCCAACACTTAACTAGAAACTCAATTTAGTATACCGCTAACCCATCTTCATAACCACCCACATAACTCAACTCGGGGTTCTCTGTCTCTTTCTTCCCCCTGTTCACTCCTTTTTGTCATTTCAATCACGTACCGCCCTAGTATGTCGGGTCTGCCCCTTTTTTTTTTTTCTATAACCAATCTTCTCCTTTTCTTCGACTTTCTTTCTGCCCTATTCGTCCTTCGACTTTTCTCAAGCTGTATATTCAGAGCTCATTTTAATAAATTTCCAAATTTTTCCCAGGCAATCCGCTGCTTTGAAGTTCGCCGTCACCTTCGCCACCCCTCGTTAAACTTTGCAGATTATTTTACATGCTCTAACAACCATGCCATCGCCGACAGTCAGACGCAAATACCTGGCCGATATCTCGGTGTCACCGGACAAAGGGATGTCCCACAATGTTCAGTCTACAGCCCTTTTGTTCCTCAGAGCCATAGATATTCGCACCTGCTCGCCATTAGTCCCTGCCACCATTCCGGTTGTTATTGTTTGTTCTGTGCCATGGTGGGAACTGAAATGTACCCCTAATTGCTAATAGCTTACCGCTCCCTTCTCTAATTCAACCTTGTCTAATTTTTAATTCCTTGTGAGTGACCTAGAATAATATTTGTGACTGGAAATGTTTACTGTCTTATTTTGCTATTTCCTAAGCTTTATTTTAAATAAATCTCACATTTTTCTAAAATATTAACATGTAAGATTTTTCATCTTACAGTCCGATTTTAATGGAAATCAGAAGTGAATACATCATTTCAAGAAGCCCAAAAATACAACAGAATCAAAATCCATTAACTAGGATCCGAGTTATTATATGCGGACAGACGCATATAGTGAAAACAATACGCACATGCCTATATATGCTAATGCACCTGATATTATCCTTCCATATTTGGGCCCCTAGAAGGATTATCATCACTGGCAAAAAGTTCTCTACGGATAATTTTATTTCATTGTTCAATGAAGTGGATCACTGCATTATTTAGAAAGATTTAAAAAAAAAAGTTCGTTGAAAAGGAAGAAAAGAAAGAAAAAAAATAGCAAATAAAGGGGGCAAAGAGTGATAATTAGAGACTGATAGATGCAGGAGACAGAACATACAAAAAATATCGGAGGTGACTGTATGAAATTCTAAAAGAGTGAAATATGAAATTTAATGAAAATCCATCTATAGGGAGTCAAAATATAAAAATATAAAATTGGATGAAAATCCATTAACTAGGAGACTAGTTATTACATGCGGACGGACGCACGTGGTGAAAACAATACGCGCATGCCTATATATGCTAATGCACCTGATATTGTCTTTCCACGTTTGGGCCCTAGAAGGATTATCATCACTGGCAAAAAGTTCTCTACTGGTAATTTTATTTCATTGTCCAATAGGAAGAAGGGAACATATTCACGTGAGAAACTGAAGACGGAAGTGGATCACAGCATTGTTCAGATAGATAAAAAAAAGTTCGCTCAAAAGGAATAAAAAGAAAGCGAGAAAAAGAACAAATAAAGGGAGCAAAGGGTGATAATTAGAGACTGATAGATGCGGAAGGAGACAGAACATACAAAAGAATAGCGGAGGTGACTGTATGGAGTCAAAACAGACGGCGAAGAAGAGGGTTATATAGATAGATAGCGAGACAGAGTTAGAAAGAGGCTACCTTTGTGCGGTATGCTGCAGGAAGGCGTATTACATGGAGGAGGAAACACGATTTACATCTATCGGTAGTCGGCAAGTACATAAATTATTCATTGGATTGCACTCGGTCGGCAAGAATAAGAATAATGATTTTCGCAAAGGCGCTTCGTGTGCTAACGTACTTTTCGTATGCACTTGCAACTGGCATATGAATTATGCGACGAAAACTTCTTTTTACTTCATTTTAAAATTCTATAGCTTCCTGTTGCTTCTTGATTAGATCAAAAACGAGAACCGTGTCCCGGCTAGCGCACACCACACTGTTGTGTTCCTCTTTCGTACAATACACCTCACTACCATCGTTTCTGTGGCACACAAACCGCTGAAAAGGTGGCCGGATAAAATTGCGACAAATATTCTTTGTCTTTGGGGTTCGCACTTGGTGGCTTTAATTTGAGGTAAAAACTGGGCCGGCGAATATCTCATTTCACCCGGAAGACACAGTCACGATGGAAAATCTCTATCCTAGAGAAGCGTCATCTAGCTCTTCTTTATCCTTGGAAATGCATCCAACGCTCTTTTGTTCATCTATCCAATAATTTCTCAGTCTATATATTCATTCTTTCCGGCGTTCTTTTGCCGGTTTTTTTTTTCTATTTATCTATTAATATTTTGATCCCTCGATTATGTTTTTCTCCCGACCTAGATATGGAGTACTTGTATTACCTTATGTCTCTCTCTTCCAGAACTACTAAGATACCATTTTATCGAGATCTAAGAAACCATTTCTTATGGAACTTGGAAATGCCTCCAGTGCAGTCTTTTTTTTCTAACTACAATACTGAACCCGATAATTTGTTCCGTGTTTATCTGCCTTAACATGTTGTTTCTGATTATTAATGTTCCATCTTTTAGTCTATTTATTTGTCTATCTTTCTTTTTTACGAAAACCCAAAGTACAAAAGTTATTGGAAGTTACATTCTCAGCCTTCAACCAATGCACGGTTGAAGGCTAAGAAGAGAATGATGATATCAGACTTGAACAGAAAACAAAATTAGAAGGGATAAATGAGGAAGAAGAAAAGTTGATATTGTGTGGTTGGAGTCGGACGGTGAATGGATGCTGGCTACTTGCGGCGTGTGTTCGAACTGATTTGGAAAAGAGTGGGGAAATTACTGGTGCCAATTCAGAAGAACAGTGCCCATGGAAGTATCTGCAGAAAAATCCTGCATCAGGCACTGAACGTCTAGGAGAACACAGAATTGCGTGTTCTGTGGTTGATTTGCTGTTTTCTGGATGAAAAACCCGAGTTTTCACCCGATGTAGAGAGGACGGTGATTATACCAACTGCTCTAACCATTAAGGCGCAAAGGAATACACGCAATTACAGTCATAATATACTCATGCCTCATTGCCTTAGTTCCTTTGGTACTTAACACACACCTAAAGATATAAATCGATCTTTCACGCTGTGGGCTTCCACAATTTGATAAAAGGATCACATAAGTGTATAAATGTCTTTAGAGGTTCTGTTAAAAATATTTTACATCTCTTTTCTACTTTCTTCTTTTTTCCTGACTCTGTGACTTACAGACTCGCCCTCGTACTAACAACAATCTTAGTATGGACCATAATTTACAAAAAAAAATCTATATAAGGAACAAAAAACCATAAGAGAGTTTTTAGAAGTGGGTATTATAAAATGGATTAATTTTTATGATAATTATAAATTAATTATAATTATAAAAATTCTAATAAAAAAATTCTAATAAGGGTTAATAAAAAAGGGTTTTAATTGTTTTTTTTTTTTTTTTTTGGAAGGTTGAAGAAGAATGAATATCTCGAAAAGTGAACTTCACTTTGGCAATCAATTTCTTAATAAAATAGGACAAAATTCTTAATTACACTTATAGTTACAATAAATATGTAAACAGAAATACAGACATATTCTACTCTTGCAAAGATGGTCAGCAGAATTGGAAAAAGGTTGACAATCAGTTGGGAAAGATCCAAGGCCTGATCGTCCACCTCACGTGAGTTATTGCTGTAATAAGTAATTCACAAATGTTTGGAAAGCAGGCCTTGGATCTTTCCCAACTGATTGGATTAATTGGAGGCACACAAAGAAATAAAACTGTTCCATGGAGGCATTTTGACAATAATCCATAAGTATTTCGCTTCTTCCTCTGTTGGGAGGGGTGGAAAAAAATTAAATTTCTCCCTTCTCCAACAAAAAACCGTACGAAACTGTATACTGTACTCTAAAGGTTACCTGCCATATCGACCAGGATGATACAATAGACGGTATCATATACCAGGTACAGTCGTAGACCAGGTACAATATACGCAGATCATTTAATCTGCCAGAAATGTAATTGCTGTTCACAGTGGGGGTGGAGGCTGCGTCCACCAGGGTATTTACCCTAAATTTCCTTCAGCGCGGGTGGCATAGTGGTTATAATCACAACCATCCACAGATCGGGTGGAAAAGGCTCGGATTCGAATCCCATCAATGACGCGATGTCCCTCGCGTCATTGACAAGAACTTCGGGAGCATACTGGATAATCAAGAATGTTTAAATAACAAAACTAAGAGAAAATTTAACTTTACAGGACAAGTTATTTTGACGTTCAAATATTTCCGTGTACATCATAATTCAGTTAATGTACAGTGGAGTCAACTACTAACGAATAAAAAAACTACGAACTATCTCTCGTTAAACAGAACTCGTTAAATAGAAATCTGTAAAGGACAACTAAAATCAAACTTTGGCAAGCGATGATATTAATTTGAACTTTTTAAGAGCGGTAAGACATTAATAAAAAATGTGGTGCTTCTGATGTGCTTCGTAAAATGTGGCCAACTTCTAATGATGTCCATTGGATGAAAATGGCAAAAGTTTGTCTTCGAAAAAGACCTTTTGTAAATGGCCAAAGTGGAGACAATAAAATCCTTCTGTTAGCACCAAAAAACGAAGCACTGAAGGCAGGTAACTAATACTAAACAGACACTTCTAATACCAGAGGTTTTAAGAAATGGGTCAGCTGTTAGCACTCTGGTCACACGTTTTTTATCTGGACACAAACAAATCGAAATTCAGCAAAGAAGTACGACCACAATAATAAACAGCCTGCAAGAATTTCTTCACTACTCTCACAAATTTATATTCATTATCGTGCTGTTTTAGCTTCTCCGAACAATTCTTTCTTTTCTATCTATCTAGCTAGCTATGTTGTACTTTATTTATCTATCTCCCTTATCCATTTTTCGCCTTCTATCTATTGCTCTCTACGCTTAATCCTATTCGTTCTTTTCTCATTATTTTCCTTGATAATCAATGTGCTGCATTCATTGCATTTTGTTTTTATGAAAGTACAGAACAATCAAATTGCAATTTGAGACAACTTGAGTTTTACTTTTTATACAAATAACAATGCACAGAAATGAATCTCTCTAGTACGTTACAAGGTATGGTAAACCAAGAAAATGTCAAATGTTTTTTCTTGGTTAATTACAAAAACATTTACTACAAAATGATTTTGTAGTAAATGAAATTGATGGTGATTATAATCACTGCACTACAGAGTGCAGAGCGCAGTTGGTAGGATCGATGTCCTCCCCATACCAACTGGTAAAGACCTGAGTACGAGTCCGCTCGATGACGGGAGGAATTTTTATGGATCTTTACGTCTGGTGTTTGGTAGTCTAGTGTTGGTAGTTACGTCTTGGTTTGGCAGCTGTTCGAAGATGGCAACTCAACCTAACAGCGTATGCGCAGGAATAGATGGAAACTGTTGTTTGATTTCTATAGACCAAAAATTTCAAACTGGCTTATTTTCATCATCAGTTTGCAACAAATTGGACAACAAATTTTCATTATGAATACCATTACTAAAAAAAAGTTAAGGAAAAGACCTTTCTTTTTGTCAAGTGCACGGGAGCTTTCATGAATGTACCAAATTATTTTCATGATTTCAAATACAAAATTCTGGCCTTCATCAAGCATAAAAGAAATAATACAGCCATCCATCCATATCAGACTAATTTTATTACAATTAAAGAAGACATTTGGGAAAATGTAATTAAATTCGTATATGATCATCGTTTCTTGTCTAATTCTCGTTAGCAGCTTGAAAAACAAGTACAGTGTCAGGTATTGGTGCTGTCGGAGTAAAGAAATTTAAATTGCAGAATAGATTCCTTGCAATTAAAAAATTCGGATATTTGCAATGGCAAATTTTAGTTCTTTATTCAAGAAGAAAGAAAAAAAGAGGAGGCAAAATGTTTCGAGCAGTTTTCAAGTGTTTCAAATATTTTTTGCCATACAACAGACACCAGTTATAATATACACTGCCCTACCATTAATATCCAGACAACTGCCTTTAGACAAAAAAGAGCTTTTATTGCGTCATTTTACATTTCGTTTTTATGACGGCCTTCAATCTTCGCGGCATACTCTCAACCAGATTTTTATAAATGTCAGGTGATATGTTCCTCCACTCGGCCTTTAACGCAGTCACCAGTACGGCCTTGTTCTTTCGGCGATCTCGACGTGCACGTACCCGACGATCCAATACATCCAAAAGATACTCGATAGGGTTCAGATCAATGCTCTGGGCTGGGCAATCCAACTTTTCCACATCCATGTTCTCAAACCACTTTGTTACGACCCCAGCAGTATGGCATGGCGCGTTGTCTTGCCTTACCCGAAGTATTGCCATAATGTTGGAAGTGCATAACTGTCCAGATTGTCCAGATATTGCACAGCATCCGTGGTTTTGTCTATAACGACAAATGGGCCCAAGCCAAACCATGAAAGGAGCCCCATACCATGACACTGCGTCTACTAAACTTCATTGTTGGGAGGATACAATCAGGAAGGAACTGTTCCCCTGACATTCGCCACATACAGGAACGGCCATTACACTGATAGAGTGCGAACCTCGATTTGTCTGTGCATAGGACTGTTTTCCACTCTCTGCAGTCCAGGATTCGCGCTGCTCACACCATGTTAATCGAACTGTTGAGGTAATTCTGTTGAATGTGTCATCTTGCATGCCCACTTTTGCAATTGTCTGTTCGAAGCCCAGTTTGCATACTTATAGCAGGTTCTGTGACGTGTTGTATGTATAGGACCTGTTTCCCCATCCATGGAGGGGTGTACGGCTATTAATGGTAGGACAGTGTATTGTGTTGTTGTTGTTGCCATAGGGTTATAGGAGCATCAGCGACTAAGGACATCAGCGACAATATTCCTCGTATATATTGTCTGTAAATTGCATGTTCTGGGTCAATTTTCTGTTTGCTGGACGAAATTCTGTTCTCGCCTGAGATCGACTAACTCAGCCACGTTATGAAAAAGACCTATAAAACTTCCTCCCGTCATCAACCGAACTGGAGTGGAGTATTATCCACTCGGTGTGGGGAGGATGGCGATCCTACCAGCTGTGTTCAAATATTCATAAACAAAAATAAACAATTAATTAAGAATTTTTGTATAATGTGTGCAGACAAAGGAATATAATTAGAGAAAGAGAAGGAGAGCTAGAGAGGTAAACATAATGGTAGGCTCATACTGTAGACCAACTTGAGGTATAAAACACTCGTTCTAAAACTGTACAACTCACACATTGATTAAGAACTCGACTGGTAACTCGTTATGTAGCGAACGGCCAAACTAATTAAATAATCGACTGAATGAAGTACTCCAACTCTTGTAAATCCGACCATAGATGCGATCAGTGCCGTAGAATGAGCTGTTTAATTATTTTAACTGTGCTAATAATTGAATTTGTAATTCCGGCAATTCTCACTGCCAAATACAAACGTGGAGTTCGAATTACAGATGCAACTGTTTAATCTTCCCTGTATCAAAGAAAACATTCGAGCGAAAGCATTCCTTTGTATTTCAATCGGTTGCTGTATGCGCTAGGAAGCATCGTTACAAAGTACCGGGATGAAGAGCAAATTCAAAACCTAAGAATTTCTCGAATAAATTACCAATAAACCAGTCATTATTAGATAATAATACACAGAATCCTACGCAGTTTTGTGTGTGTTTTAATCTAATATAGTAAAAAAAATCAAAGTCGAACAATAAAGTAAAGAGATTAATGGGTATAATTTACCTTCAAAAGTAGTACTCTCCTTCTGTTGTAGTAGGGCTTTTAGGAGCATCAGCAACTAAGGCCATATTGCTTCATGTATACTGTCTGTAGATTACGTGTGTTCTGTAGTCGATGTTCTGTTTGCTGGACCAAAAACCCGAATTTCCCGGAGAAAAAACCATGCTGACCTCGCCTGAGACTGACTAACTCCGCCACGTTGGAAAAAGACCCGTAAAAATTCCTCACGTCATCGATGAATTTGAACTCAGGCCTTTTCCACCGAGTATGGGAAGGCGATTCTACCAACTGCACTACCCATGAGGGCTCTCTCCTGATTTTAAGCACACAAATGTTCTTTGGAAATAATTTTCTAAAACTTATTTTTAGTAGTGACGTCACTGCTCTGAAAGTCTTCGGTTTCAACATGAAAAAATTCGCATGGAGTGGAAGAGGCAAGTAAGGGTAATACTCCAACACTGTTTTTTAGCCAAATTTGATATTCGTTCGTTGCTCCATTGCAAAATCGTGATGTCAAACAAAGCTACTAACGAAACTGGTTGATAATTACAACCCATCAGCCCAATGGACAATCTCTGTACCATCATCTGTTAGAGGAAATTTGAACTACAACAGTTCCGTTTATTTTAAAACTCATTGAACATGACCGCGGCACCATTCCGGGAACTTATATATAATTCAGATGTGAGCCCTGACTTTTGGCGGTGACGAAACACTTGCAACATTACTCATACTGCACACCGCATTCATCTAGTTGCAATAAAGATTTTCTCTCCCTCTCAATGCAAACAAGTCTAGGACACCTCATGTTTTTCTTTCAGTGATAGGAATTTTGCTAACAGGGATAAGAGGTGATTATCCTGTTGTATAAGTCATTACAGAAAGGATGTGGATTCGTTGGAATGAACAGAAGAGCGAGAAGAGACACAAATGGATCAAAGATACTCTTACCAAAGAAGTCTTTAGTTCTGCAAAGACTGGTAACTAGCCTGATAAAAGTGTTTAAGTGGACATAAATTAAAATTGAAAAAGAATATTACATTACAGTTGTGTGAAACTTTTCCTTCTGCCAGAGAATAATTGATTGTTGGAACAAACTTCCATCTGATGTTGTGGAAATGAATAGTTTGAATAAATTTAAGGAATTATTAGACAAATTATTAGAGAGGAGCTACAGATGAGATTTTTTGGCTGATACTTCTGGTTCTATAAGCTTGCTTTCTTGCATCATTAATATTCAGGTCTTCTGCCAATTTCCAGTCAATCATCAATCATTTCTCACCATTTTGAATCAGTTTTTTTGCACATCTTAGTCCAAGAACAAACGAAATCCAAGCCGCTCATATTATGCAATACTGAACCATGCAGACACGTGATAAAACAAGCATCGCCTTACTAATATTGTTCAGATTTAGCACAAAAATATAATGAACACAACAACTCCCGGAACTAGTTTTCAGAACTGTTGCTCAGTATCAATTATTTCCAAACATTGCAGAATCAATAATGATAGCCGTTGCGTTACTCTTTTTGTATCTTCTTCCTAAACAAATGTCTCAACTAATGCTTACAAGCAACGCTTCATTAATTCTTGTTTTTGCTAATTACTAACCAACCCACTGCCATTGTTTTCTTTTTCGAACATGGAGAATTTCATTCCTTTCCCTAACTAGTATTTTTTTTTTTCGAGCTGCTATAATTTCATTGGGTCTCCAAGGATCTGCACATATTGCCGACGGATCTCCAATTACAGCCGTCATCTGCACACTTATTGTATTATAGTTTATGCGACGTTGGACAGACAAAATGTATCGCATTATCATTCTGATATATTAGTGTTTAGAAACTGCGCCGCTAACAAAAGTGTAGTAATTACAATGGCGAACACCATCTGCATCGGGAAGATGGTTAACATTGAGGCAATTATCGAGTACCCAGCGGGAGCATCTGCAAGTAATAGGTAATAAGAGAACCATAATTAATAAAGCCTCATTGCAACAGTGTGACGGGAATTGCATCGAATTTAGCACTCAGAAATGGACTTTTCTGTCTCTGCTCTATCTTAATGAAATAACTGCGATAATTGGCAGGCAGATCTGTGTCCATCTAATACAGTAAAAGTGGGCAGAAGTGTTATTTATTTTCGGCAATACTCTGGTTTTATAAGGAGGCTCACTGGATGTGGATTAGTGCTGTCCATTTTGAAAATGGACAGTACTAATCCACATCCGGTGAGAAAATTATCTTTCGACAACCAACAGATAAATTTAATATTTTAAAAAATAATATTAGAATTCCATCTTTAAAGAGGACATTAATGACTATGATGGCGAATCCTAGTTTGGAGAGTAGGATAAGGCCCTGACACAGGTACAGCAGATAATCTTGTTCTTTGTCCCACTGATGTTAGCTAAAATTTGTTTGTAGATGTAGAAAGGCCAGGTTCAGGAAACTGACCTCACAGAAAACTCTGATAAATATATTTTTATTCTTTTCCATATCGGCAATCTAACATTTCTAAATAAGTTAACAGCAATATTATAAAAACAAAAAGTATGAGGATTATCAAAATCTGTAACAAATTTGTATTAAAGACCAAATAATAAAATTGATAAAATAAACTTAAAGTACAGCTGCACGATTTATAAATTTTCGCTTGGGAAGAACACTTCGCATGGTGACATGGACAGATAACTGCATGCTGGATTCAATTATTCAGAGTATAATGACTGCAGTATGACAAAAATAGGGTACTGGGTCGTTTTTACTTGTAAATTAGATTATTAACAATTTTTCATCAGAATCAATGGCATGATGAATGGAGGTGACTTGTACAAAGGTAATTCAAAAAGTTCGTATTCTAGCATATGCAGGAAAGCCGTGCCATTATGATTCCCTTTTTATTTTTCGACATAGTCCCCAGCCACCCCAATACACTTCTCCACCGATGCTCTTGTGCCTTGATCCCATTGGATAAAAAATCTGTACCTTGGTCCTCCAACCATGCACCCACAGCTGCGACCACCTCAGAGTCAAAGGCATACCTTGTCCCTTAAATGTTATCCTTCTGCTTGGGGAACAAATAAAAGTCACTAGGGGCAAAATCTGAAGAATACTGAAAAATAGGGTGGGTGCTGAAGCAACTGAAATCCTGAAGTCTCTATGGCACCCAGTTTACCACCCATTGCAATCTAGGAGGTGAACGGAACTGGGTGCATTGTCGTAAAGCAGCACGACACGTTTTCGCAGTTTTGTTTTGCACTAGTGACAGTGGTTTCGTTTGCCAGGTAATCAACCATGATGATGCCTTCTGCATCCCAAAGAACTGATGCCCTCACCTTGCCAGCTGACGGAGCGACACACGGAACTTCTTGGGAAGCAGAGAAAATGGATGCTTCCACATTAATTTTTGTTTGTTTTTTTTTTTTGGTCTCTGTGTCAAAGTGATGAACCCATGTTTCACCCAATGTAATAATCCAGGATAAAAATTACGTGAATCCTCACAAAGCATGTTCAAGTTGGTGATGCACATTCGTTTTCAGCATGCCTTTTGCTCATCCGTTGACGTTCGTAGGACCTTTTTCATCTTCAAAGATTTTGTCACGATTGAATTGATACGGCTGTATGAAATGCCTACAGACGAGTTAAGTCTGTAGGCATTTAATTCAGCAGTGTCAGCAGCCTACAGACTTAACTCGTCTGTCTTGTATCACTAGGTCAATGCACGCGGTTGATGTTTTCTCAGTGGTAGATATGGAGGGTCGTCCAGAACGATCTGTATCATTGCACGATCCCTAGTCCCAACAAAATTCTCTGTGCCACTTCACAACTGTGGAATATGAAGGAACTTTATCCCCCAATGTCTGCACCATATCAACATGAAGATCCTGCGGAAACATTCCTTTTAAAGACAGCTATTTTATCAACGTCCATAATTCATTTTTCTCCATTTCAAAAATTTTCTACTCCTTAGTTCACAAAATCACCTGCAAAAAAAAAAAAATGAATTGGCTCTATTAAACTGAGATTTGGTACAAATCTCAGATTTGATTTGATTGATTTTTGGTAGTTGTTGGCGCATCGGCTTCTGTGGCCATATTGCACCTTCCAAGGTTTTTGCAGTACTTTGATCCAAGCCCGAGGCGAGAATCGAACCCGCGACCTTTGGGTTGCCGGGCAGGTACTTTACCCACTCGGCTAGCCCGGTCGGCCACAAATCTCAGTACAAATCTGAGATGTACAAAAGGATGTACTACCTGCTGAAAAAATACTGTAAATCATATTCATAGAAGTATGAATATGATTTACACTATTTACAGATTAGAATACGAACTTTTTGAGTGCCCTTCGAAGGGGTTGGCCCAAGTTGAAGTACCTATCATTGTGCAAAGACGATAATTAGTTTTATTTATTTTTCCATATATTTTGGTTAATATATGTAAATATACAAAATTTGGTTATTTTTCGGCTTATTTAATATGCATAGATTTATTTCCTTACTTATTACGGTCTATCACGGCAGTATTAACTATATCTTCGATTCTAGCTGGTGATATATGCACATTTATAGGGATCTCAAATTTAGGAATTAATAGCTTTCCTAAAAAGGAAATATATATACGAGGGGTTATCATTTAATTCGCGGACTGGTGCAAGATCTTATCTTAATTGTCATCATCTGAATCTTCTGTGGATTTCTCCTTCTCTAAATACTCTCCCTTGAACTTTACACACTTTCTGAGCTTTCTTCAGAGGTGGAAACAGGAAGAAATCACACGGGGCTAAGTCCGATGAATAAGGGAGATGTGGCAGAATCTCGGCACCTATGACAGTGATCACTGCCTGCACAATATCAGCCTATGGGGCTGGCACTGTTTTGATACAGAAACCACTCTACACCGAAATTTCGCCGTCCTACCAAGATGCTCATTACCATACGCTTCATTCATCTCTTTAACTGTTACCGATGCATTTAAGCCCCGTCTGACACAATAACGAATCACGTGTTGCTGATCAATCTGTATGTCCGACATGATACTTGCTTCAAAACGATCCTCAGTCACACATGGCTAAAAAAACTCTCTACACGTAACACTCTGCACAAGTATTGGCATGCACACACAGACTTCGATCAGTAGCGACCATGGAGAGCTCCTCTAGCGGCAGTCATCGAAAGTTCGCTCGGTAAACAAAGTCTTGCACCAGTTCGCGAATTAAATGATAACCCCTCCTTTATATAGAACCATGAACCAAAACCACCTACCTAATAGCATATGTGTAACCGTGATAACCACCTGCACCCGGTGTGGCATCGATTCCACGAGACTGCGGAAGGTATCCTCAGGTATTCTGGACCAGATGGACAGAGGGACGCACCAGAGTTCAGCAACGGGAGCGAGGTACTGGTGTGGACTGGCGAACGTTGCGTTCCACCGCCTCCCACAAATGTTCGATGAGAATGATGTCAGAGGAATTTGGCGGCCAGGGAAGCATACGAAATGCTTGGACATGATTCTCGAACCATTTCTGCACAATGCGCGCCTTCTGACACGGTGCGTTGTCTTTTTGAATGAGTTCAGTGCCATCTGGATACACGTAGAGGAAAACTTGGTCCGAAACAATGGCGACGTAGGATCTCCCGGTGAGGGTGTATTCAATGTGAATGAGGGGGGGGGGGGCGGTGATGTCCATGAAAGCATCCCCAAACCATTATACTACTGCCGCTGGCCTATTTTCCTCCAACCGTGCAGTCTGGTTGTAGCTGTTCACCTGATCGTTCGTCGAATACCCACCCGTCCATTGGCATGATGGAGCTGGAACCTTGATTCAACAGACGAGGAGATCCTTTACCAGTCGTCCAACGCCCAGAAACATTTATCTGGTTGGTTGTTGTACGCTTTTAGATGCAACACAACTTAGACATATTGTGCGGTATATATAATATGTCTATAAATTGCGTGTGTTCTGTGGTCGATTTGCTGCTCGCGGCTGTGGAAAAGATGAAACTTGGTGACATATATTATATGACTGTTATGAGTACTCCCATCTTAGGGAGGAATTAATAGCAGGGTCGCCAAATCTACATGCGTTGAATCCTGAATGTGAACAACTTCTGGTAGGGACAGAGGCAGATTTCAAATCCTTTCAAGAGTTTGCCGTCTAGGTATTTCGAAGATGGTTAATCTTCTTACAAATAGAGGAGCAAGGAAATTAATTGTTACATCGTGTGATAAGGTCTTGTGGCTGACTGGAGAAGGACAACCAGGCTGGCTGATCATTAGTGCGGATTTCAGTATTTCAACAGGTAGGCGCAAGATGTGCGGTATCGTTCTAATTATAGGTGGGAGTTTACCCTGTGCGGGTAATGGCATCCAAATCGTTTCAGAGAGAAAGATAATCTTCTTCACGTAAAGTAAAGAAGAACCATCAGATGCAACTATTTGCGTTCCACTTATTGTTATGCATTGCATCAATCTTCACGTAGAGACGATCGCTCTACTAATCAACACAAAGAGAACCTTTATTGCGACTCATTATTCTGCACTGATCATTTAGCAGAGCAATCACATGTCATTAATAGTGCATTTTCACTCGTGAAATTTGACTACACTTTTTTCTTCTGCGCATCATGATTTTTCTACACTGAGTGGACAGAAATCATGGGATACCTACCCAGTAACAGGTAGGCCCACCTTTCGCCCGGATAAAGGCAGTCACATGGCGATGCATTGAGTACACTAGTTCGCGAAAGGGTTCCACGAGTATTTCCATCCATGCTTGCTGAACCGCTGTCCATAATTCCGTCGCATTCCTGGGGTTTTTACCTTGTTCTAGTCACCACGATTCTGTGTGGAGGCGCATTGTCCTGTTGGAAGTGTCCATTTCCCTGTGGGTTCACCATGACCATGAAGGAATGCCGTTGATCTGCAAGGATGGACACGTAACCTGGACCATTCAGAGATGCGTCTAAAAGTACCAGAGGTCCCAACGTTTCGCAGTTGAATACGTCCCAGACCATTACCGACCATCCACCTGCCTGAACACTTCCTTGTTGACATGACGAGTGCACAGCTTTGTGCGGTTTCCGCCAGATATGCACCTTCTCGTCCGCTCGAAATAACTGGAAACGGGACTCATCGAACCAGGAGACCCGTTTCCAATCACCCAGGGTCCAGTGCCGATGTTCTTTCGCCCAGTTGAGGCATAAAGTCCTGTGTCGTGGTGTTAGCAATGGGACTCTGGTGGGTCGGCGGCTCCCATAACGTATTGCAGGTAATGATCGCCCTCGTTGAAGTCGGCGGTAATTTGTGCCACTGTCGATCTCTTGTTGGTTGAAACGATGCGAGACAGACGTCGACAGCCACGTTCCTTCACCACCTTTCTCCGCCCACAGAGCTGTCCACGATGAGATGTTATTCCGGAAATGGCATATTCCCGATAAACTCTTGATACTGTCAAACGAGGATAGTGCAATTTCTGTACCACTACTGCGATAGAGTGACCCGTGCGTCTGGCATCCACTATCATCCCTCTTTCATAGTCAATTAACTCACGACGTTTACCTATACTAACATCGAATTACTGTCTACATGAATGTAGTGATGCAATGTACCTATATACTGCCAAGCGGTGGGTTCGTCCACTAGCGAGAGGGGTAACAGCGTCGCGTTGCCCAAGAACCAGGTATCCCATGAATTCTGTCCTTTCAGTGTGAATGCAGTTCCTTGTGCTGTATGAGTTCAGGTGGATTATCATTGCTGTTATCAAGACATAGACATTTCAGATGGCTCAGTAGTTTGTGCTGTGGCAGATTCATTGTGTCTCAGACTATATGTACATCGGATGATTTCAGTAAGATCACGCAGTCGCATGTGCATGGTACTGTAATTACAATACACACAGATTACCATGAATTTAAAAAATGTGGTCGATTTGCTGTCTGCTAGACGGAAAACACGAGTTTCTGGGAGAAAAAAAAAATTATATTATTATTTAAAAAAAAAAAAAAAAAGACCCACCCAGGTCAGTTCTTGCATTTGGGCTCTTTATACATCATTTATACAGTGCAAAAAAATCAGTTTTAATTACTCTTATACGAAACGCAATAAAATTGCAAAAAAACAGAATTAGAATGTCTAACAAAAACATTCCTAAGGAAGAAATATCCTTATAGCTTCTTAGAAAAAAACTATACATGAAGTAAAAAATAGACTTGAAATTCAGCCTACTACAAATAAGCAGCTAACCACAAACATCACCGCCCTGGTGGGTAGCACAGTTTTTAGAATTACTGTCCTCCCCACACCCGGTGGAAAAGAGCTCAGTTCGTGTCCCGTCAACGATGGGAAGAATTTTTATGGCCTCTCATCACGTGGCTGAGGTCGCCGGTCTCAGGGGAGCGTAGTATAGTTTTCCCTACCGGAAACTGGGGTTTTTCGTCCAGCAAACAGAAAATCGACCACAGAACACACACAATTTTTTTTTTTTTTTTTTTTGATTTGGTAGTTGTTGGCGCATCGGCTTCTGTGGCCATATTGCCCCTCCCAAGGTTTTTGCAGTACTTTGATCCAAGCCCGAGGCGGAAATCGAACCCGCGACCTTTGGGTTGCCGGGCAGGTACTTTACCCATTCGGCTAGCCCGGTCGGCCACACACAATTTAGAGACAGTATACACGGAGTAATATGGTCTTAGTCGCTGATGATCCTAAAACCCAACAACAACAACGAACATCACCAGAGTTCTAGTATATCAAGCTAATTCGCCAGACTACTTAGGAATGTATTCTTAAGTATCGACATATCTAATTTTCTCATCATACAACAAAGTCAATACTTTTTTTCAATAGCTACAAAAATACCAAAAAATAACACGTAGTAGTAATAGTAGGGTGTTTTTGGAGCATCAGTAACTAAAACTACATTGCTCTCTCTATATTGTATCTCTAGGTGATCCTCAGCGATGTAAATCACAAAGTGGCTTACACCGCTGAGTAACTGACCCAGGATATCATGAAAAATTCGGTTCATAACATGTAGAAATTTTACCACTGTATTCAGAGTATCTGAGTTGCGAGTCATTACCATAACAGTTTCAGTTCTAAATTAGATTAATTAAGATAATTATGTGATTTCTTCTTAACCTATAAAAAAACACACTCTTGAAAGATAAAATAAAATTAATTCTTAATTTAGTATATTTTTAACAAAAAAATACTATCAGCTTCTTATTCAGCATACGAAGACATCCCTGCAGATTACTAATGAAGGTTAGTAAGACCAAATGCAACCCAAAGAGCACTTAGTCCCCATTCAGAAAATAAATAAATAAACACATCGCTTTTCTTGTTTTTCGCTAACTAAAAATGTTTGCCGATCTAACTTTATCACTGTCAACCGAAAGTACTGTGGAGCTTCATTAAGAATCGGATATGTCATTCACCAAGGGAGAGAATTCCATGCCCTTTTTATCATACCGTGCACCATACAAATACGAACAACGCACGTCAGCCAGTTCAATTAGTACGAAATGGCAGTCTTACCTACTGATTTCATAAATTATTCCTCAATACTTCATTGTTACCATGGCTACTAATGTTGTTCCATACTTGCCAACCCCGCTTCGGAGGTCGCTCACATCATTTCAAAAGAGGGGGCTTCTGTTTAGGAACATGCATATTGCAACAAATAATCTACCAATGACTGTTCTCTTACTTTCAAACTGTACAGCAATCAAAAATTGTAATCCTCCCTTTAATATCAATAAGAGGGTTAGAATATCACATAACTGTAATATTATTAATACAAAATCAATCTTTGGTGGGGGGTTAACCTTACAGTTCATAACCTATTTATTTTATTATTTTTCTCGTTCTTGATGAGAAGTCCAATTTTACTGTTTTGTGATATGAAATATAATATGCAATATGTTTAATCCGATATCTATTCTTTTATGTCCAATCAATTACACTGGTCGGCATCAATTTCCTCCCTGAAATAATTTCGACAGATTCTCGTAAAAAGCCTCAGATATGTACTTAAAAAGTTCTCATCATCCTCAGTTTTCAAATATCGTAGGTTAATGACAGAAAACCAAGACCTGTCGTTAAAGCTTCATTTCCTACATTTCCCATTTAGACGTTTTACCTGAAAACTTGGGAGCGATCTGAGATGAACACGGTGAAAGGTTTCACCAAGATATTTCTCAAATGGAAAAAAGATTCCAGGGAAAATGGAGTCCAAATATGTTGGAAAACTACTGTTGGAATCTAGTTCGGGAGACACCAATGGACAATTATAAAAAGGAAAAAAAAACGACAAAATAAGTGTTTTGTTATCAGATAAACATTTTTGTAAATAGAATAAGGTTAATAGACCCACCGTTCATTATTTAGTACTGTATGTAACATTTTCTTAAAATGTATGAAATCTTTAAATGGAAATAGGCCTACGGTCTCAGGATTCATACTAAATATTTAGTATGAAACCTTTTTTACCAGAAACGTAGTTTTTGGCTTTAATCCCTTCTTTCTTAAAATTAGTAGGTGTTGCAGCAATATGGTTGCCACATTTGAATTCAGCAACGTCGAATCTACAAGAATCACCCTGAATTTTAACAGGAAGAGAAAAAAGTTGTTTTTTTTCTGACCAGTTTTATCAATTTTACTGCCTATTATCATTTCGCTGATTTTTTAATAATAATTCATTATTGCTACTCTGGTGATTCAAAGCAGGTGGCGCTTCGAGCTTCATTAGTATTCAAGAACAGTTACGTAAATTCACAGAATGAAATTATTGTGAACTTCGACATCTGCCAAAGTTTAGTTATCAAAATATAGAGCGGAAGGTATGAATCTGTTTTTTTTTTTTTTTTATTGTATCGAAATTTAACTGCGATTAGGTGGTACAACTTTTCTGAAACTTTTTGTCATTATATATTGTCATTTTGTAGTCTAACATGTGTAGCTTCACAATTACTTGGAGCACTTGAATTTTGTACACAACATTTCCACGTCTTCAGAACTTCATAATTTCATTTATTATTAAATTCCTTCCATAATTTCTCATAAATCCAATAATCCAATTAAAGAAAAATATGCTTAAAAATTAAAACAGCATTTTGACGAGACTAATTGATCAATTAGTTCCAAGACTTCTTTAATTATCGCGATAAAATTATTTATCTATAAACAAGATTTATTTTAATTGCTAGGATTAAATCAAAAACTCACTCGCATTCATTTTAAATGTGTTTACAAGAGCAATATTTTAGCGATCCAAAGAACTTGAATGTAAATTACTAAACGAAAAAAAAAAAAAAAAAAAAGAAAAATTAATGAAACATGCCACAATCATTGCCACACCTCTGACCATTAGTTGCTGGGCTGAGTGAATTTATCACTCAAGGCATGGCGGTGTTTTCGTGTGGGACTGAGTTAACTGGTCTCAGACGATGGCTTCTAATTTCTTTTCCTAGATTTCAGTTAGCATCAAGGCAAATGAGGACATGACGTATTAGTTCATCGTACAAAAGTACATTTTATTACTATCTCAATATTTTACGTACAGAATTATTAATAACCGGTCAATTGCCTCGACCTTTAATCAAAAGATCTTCAGGGCTTTTCTTTGTTGGATAAGAGTTCCTTTCCTCAATTAAGTACAGTAAAATAAATAAATTAATTAATTATATAAATGATGAAGGCATAGTTTACAAACATATCTAACTAGTTAACTTTATACTTCCCTTTTCACGAGATGTAAGAGTCAGAATTATTCAAGTACATTAAATTTTCAGGAACAGCAAATGGATTTAACAAACTAAACAGCGTACAGTCACTCCAACTGTCAATTAAATTAATCCAAGTTTTCATATAATTATTTTCATTTTATTTTTATGCACCAATGATGCGGCTCTTCTTTAAGTTGCAAAATATATTTTCAGTAAAAAAGTAAATTCGCCTCCCTTTCTCTCAAACAGTATCCAAACATACCTTAACACAGACATAATTGTACTATACAAGGTACTCGCTGGAACAGCATCTCAATCACTTAATAATTGAAAAAAAAAAAAAAAAAAAAAAACGAACTTTAATTTTTTATGCTTTTTTTATTAATCAGAACATACTTTTATACAAATAAAAGTATGTTTTGATTGTTTCTGATCAATTACTCTAAAAGGAAAAGCACCTATTGTCTTTATCATGTTCATCCGCCATTCTGTACACATGTAACAGCTCCATCCACTGGTGAAAATCCACCAGTGGATGGATTTTCATAAAATTTTATATTTGGGTCATTTATAAATATTTATTGAGCCATTCCAAATTTAATTAAAATTGGACGGTAGATATTCTGCATTTTTTTCCATAAAATTTCGTGTTACTTAAAGCCCTATATATAAATCGAAGATATTTGGGATGTTTGAGCATTACTTGATATGGAAAACTCGGATCGAAACCAAAATTTCACCGTATAACCGTATATCTTATTAATCTCCAGGAAGATTTTAGGATCAATTTCGATCCCATAGCCCACTCTAAAAAAAATCTATTTATAGTATCGGACGTTCGGGCATTCTAGAGAAGACAAAGTCAGATCGACGCCAAATTTTAAATTCAGTTACGATACGATTCCATGTACTAACATATCCCATCCCCAGAGTGTTTTAATTATTTCTAGGGCATCATTCGAAAAGTATAATTTTATTGTATATTTATTATAGTATACACAATATACAATATCCTATCACAGCTGTTCAGCTAAGGGTTAGGAAAAGTCACATCAATATTATATTTTCAGCGCATGATTTGTTTCTCCTTGGGAACGTTTGGGTTCCAATTTTAGTCTCTCTCCAGTTCCTCTTCAAAAGCATTTTGAAAAATTTGAGCAGAAGCTCCAGTTTTACTAAAATTCTCATCTTATTAGTCATGTAATGAAAATTTCAGTAATTGCTTCTTGAATACAGTATAGACTTTAATCCCTGCAGTTATTTGATATATGATAATAGAACGGCTTTCATAATGTATATAAAAATGTTGTGTACGCAATGCGTAGACTACCTAAAAAGCTCTTCTACTCAAGTTGGTACCTACGTTTTAAAGAATCCCTCAAATTCATTTTGCCTAGGAAAACCTTAGACAAATTTAACGTTTCATTTCCTTTATCGGTTATTCTGCAAAGACCTGCTGGAATAATAGTAATAGTAATAGTATTCGCCATACAGTGCAACGAAGCCACTGGCAAAAAAAAAAAAAAAACAAGTAGATAAGAAAATACAAATTATATGCTTCCCTCCTCATACAGATAACTATCTAGTTGACCTTTGAATTTATTCAAACTGTCAGCCTCATCTCTTCCTGGGAGGGCAACTTGATCCAACAATCAACGACTTGCTGGCTAAAAGAATACTTCCTACAATCTAATCTAAACCTCAACCCCTCGTCTTCCCTCGTATGGTCGTCCTTTTGCCGATCTCACCGTTAGAGTTGCCCGCTTTTGGACCCTTTCAAGAAGCTCAATGTCTTTTTTCAGATGAGGTCTCCATACTTGAACACAGTATTCCAAATGTGGTGTAACAATTGCCTTTTACAGTGAAATTATGACCTCCCTATCTCTACAGGATAACGTTCGATAAATCATCGAATAATCTTGTCGAATTGTCTTATCGAATAATCATGTTATTCGATACGACACCATGGTCTTCCTGGCTGCCTGTTTACACTATTCAGAAAACTTCATATCTGCCCGTATCGATACTACCAGATCCTTTTCCTCCTCCCACTGTTTTTAATTCAACCCCACTAAGTGTATAATTTATTTGTGGGTTGCTATTCCCAAGTGTAAGGCCTTGCATTTTGCTGCATTAAAACACAGCTTCCATTTCTCTGATCATCCTTGAAGTCTGTTCAGGTCATCCTAAAGGAGCGCTGCTTGGCACTGATCATTAACGACTCTACCAATCTTTACGTCGTCTGCAAATTTTGACATCATACCTTCTGTCCCTTCGTCGACGTCATTAATGAAAATATAAAACAACAGTGGTCCAAGAACCGAACCTTGAGGAACCTCACTTCTGACGTTACACCAATCTGAAGAATATCCATTAATCACAACCCTCTTGCAGCCACCCAGTAATCCATCTTAGAAGCTTACCAGTAATCCCAACCTGTTCAAGCTTGTACAATAACCTCTAATAGGGGACTGAGTAAAATGCTTTGCTAAAATCCAAATAAATTATTCAAAATTGTTCTCTACATCCTGCTCATGAGTAACTTTGTCAAAATAGCCTACTAAGTTAGTTAAGCATGATTTTCCCTTAATAAAACCATGCCGTGTGCCCTTCAGAATGCTCCATGTTGTGTGCTCTTCAGAATGCTCCATGATGTGGGTCCTTCAGAATAAGTGGAAGATCAGGGCAAGCCCAAGCTACGGGTGACCAAAGGCGCTGTTATTAGGGGCATATTTTACACAATTGACACTCTTTTGATTTTTGGTTTTTTTCACAGATATTTTTTTCAGTCCTAAAGTTTTATATCTAATTTAAAGAGTCTCAAAATATAAGTATGAAAATAGTTAAGTATTAAAATTGATGTCAGCACCAACAGTGGAACACCATGTTCTCCTGATCTGCTGAATCCTGTCTCCCACATTCTCATGCTGATGGGTGTACCTGCATTTGAAAACAACACGAGGCCATGGCGCCTGGATGCACTGATGGTGTTTGGCAGGCTGATGGCAGTGGTGATTTGGTAGGGGACTGCTTTCATGGCATGTCCTGGTCTTCTGATCACCGTTAATCAATGGCTCGATGGGAACGCCTACCTTTCTATCGTCGCCGACTAAGTACACCCTTCATGATGACAGTGTATTCAGACAACTCCGGAGTTTATCAACAAGGCAATCTGCCATGCCACAGGGCCTAGAAAGTTGCTAAGTGGTTTCAGGAACATGACAGTGAACTCTCTATCCTCCCATGGCCACCAAATCATCCGATCTCAATCTAACTGAACACGTTTGGGACTTACTGGAAAAGGGCATTCGATGGTACGCCCATCTACCTGAAAATGTGTAGGTATTACTGGATACATTTTGAAATGCATGGGTAGCACTACCATAGGACACCCTGCAACACCTTGTGCAGTCCATGCCAAGACGTGTACGTAATGTATTATGCGCAAAAGGTGGCTCCACGAGGTATTAGATAGGTGTTGCTAAGGCAAAGCCCATTCAGTCCATGCTCTAAATACCACAAATGGATAACATAATTTTTTGTCCGGTGTCTATATAATTCGTAACAGTAATATAATCGATTTCGTATTGTATTATCAAGTGTATTATTCTGAAAATCGATTTGGCCTAGTCCAAGATTTTTAATGGGTAGGAGATGCATTTTAAATAAAAATATTCTTATAGAAGAATGTAGAATTAAGAATTGAGCTTCCTTTAGAATTAAACTTCTAATTTTAATTGTAATTTTCCTTTACTCGGGAACTGTCTGAGATAATAAATTGAAAATACTTTTTTTTAATCAACCTAAAAAGCTTGACTAGAATGAATATCAAAATTTGTACAGAATTAAAAGTTTTTGCTCTTAAGTTTTCCGAGTGTTTAGTCTTTTCGGCCACTGTATTTTTTCAGAGATGGGAAAACGAAATATTAAATCACTTTTTGGAAAGTTCATTTTCTCTTAAAAACACTCTTGAGTTCATCTTAATGCTAAGAAAACATTTTCTTGCCATTTAAATCAATTTGTGATGTCGCTGTCGGTGATTTATGTAAAGAATGCATCAACTGTTGCCGATTACCACTGCCCATATAGCACGTGTCTTGAGATGGTAGCTCTTTGCGTATGTGCTTTCGAAATTCTGTCCATATTAGATGCGTGCAGCTTCTATATTTATTACGACTGTATTTTGAACTGTTATAAATACATCGACGAGCTGATGCTCTTGTGAATTTACAAAATAACTGGAGCCGTTACGGACATAAATTTCGTTTCTCCATCAAATATAAAATATTCTTGCTGTCATCACTCTAAAATATATCACCGGGACGCAGCTACAGTCTGATGGAAAGAGCGAGATAGAGAGAGAGAAGATTAAAATTCTCTGTTCTCAGCCCACACACACACACCACCAAAATAAAAATAAAAAAAGCTGTTGACTCTTCAAATGGTTTAAGTGATTAGTGGCTCCGCATTCCTCTCAAAGAGTCCATTTTCCCTTTAAAAATCGTTTTTTCTTTTGAAGTGTTACCTCACATTTTCCCAAATAAATTACATTCTTACCCTATGGCTATATTAAAGTGTTTGCATTTTTATTTTTTTTTTCTCTCACACACATACCCATGAGCGTAGCTTACTTCATGAGCTACTTTTTTCAATTTTCTTTAGTTGGTTATGTGTGCTTTTATAGAGTTATATAACGGGCAAAAACTAGATATTGTAATTTTGCATCTTTGCCTGGAAAAGACAGGGAGAAAGCAATAAGAAAATTTTAAGAACGAGCAATGGATACTATTCCGAAATGCTCTAATGCTTACATGCAATGCTGAAGTTCAAATTATAGCCACGGATGGATAACCAATGGTAGCATGCGAAACAGATAAATGTCTGTTATCAAGCAGCTCACGTACATATGAGATTGATATTCTAGTGTTTGAAGACGCGCTAGTACAGTTCGTAATAATTGTTGATGGGCTTCAGAATTTGCTGTTTATATCTTGAATTAACTGCTTAGATCGAGAAAGTGGACGTTAGAACAAAATGAACGATGTTTCTAAGCATGATCTAATTAAAACAGAACAGCAAGGCTTCGTGTATAATAGGAACTAAACACGAACGTAGTTAATACTATTGGTAGAAAGACACGCACACAGGACCCCACACTGAGGATTACTGATTCTTCTCTCCTTTGAAACTTCTTTCTAGGAGCTACGTCCTCTCCTGATACCCCTCCCCTTTGAAACTTCTTTCTAGGAGCTATGTCGAAGACAGGTTTCGAATACACACACTTGAAAAAATCTGATTTTTTTGATTAATCTGACTATTTCGGTGGCTGTCCAATATGGTTTCAGATTTCAAAACCCATATGGAAAAATCCATTCTGGATAATAAAACTATTCTAATTTTCTTTTCTCGAATTTATCTAATATAATTAAAAAAATGAATTAAAAATAAATAATATTAAAAAAAGTAATTCAATTTGCGTGATGTTATTCTCTTCATGTTTTTTTTTTTTAAATTGTATCATTGCTTCTTATTTATTCAGATGGTTGAAATTCTGATACCCAAAGAACCACGTATGATTTTGGTTATGCACTAAGTCACTACCAGCATATAATTCTGAAGAATTTCAAATACATCAAGGGACAGCACTGAAAAACAACGTGGTCAAGCTACGGATAGTGATGTTCTGCAGCTACAACAGCTAAAAACGTTAAATCCACTCCGAGTTCAGGATTTTTCGTAAAAGACAAAGGCCTCGATCAGTTCACATGACTTCCAAAGATACAGTTCGACATACAGAAAGATAAATTTTAATGCAAATAACATGTGACCTTAATATGCATTTTTTAACATTAAACAGTTGTGCTTGTAATCCGATTTTGGTTTTTATCAGCATTATTTCTTCACTAAATGAGGAATAATATAAATAAAATCATTTCATTTCATATCCCTGATGATTAGCGGAAATAGTAATTTGAGTTATTAAAATTATTCTTTAATATGGTTCAGTAATAATTAAAATTATAGTAGTTCAGGTTCTTTTAAGTCAGTAGCTGAGTTGGGAGAACACGACAAAAGACCTCTAATGCAGGCGAGTTTCGACAAGCCAATTTTGTTACAAAAATTATCCCAGTGAAAAGAAAAAAGTTAAATCTCTCTCTCTTTGGACGGTGGGGGTGTACCTAATAAATTGACCACTCAGTGCACATATCATCAATTTGTTGACGTTAGACATTAATGCAAGAGAGCATTGACGTTGTATTTTCATTTAAAATATATTGTGTACACAATAATTAATAACACCATATTTAATACTGAAGTAGTGCAATACCGAAGCAACTGTGAAAGGTTCCTGTACAAACGACGATTTATTCATTTGAAGAAGTGCTCATGCCATTACAAATAATTTTTTTCCCTAATACAGTACTGTATAAACTTAGTTGGTTTATTTAAAGCAGGGCAATACTTAGGCAACTCGTTGTAAATATGACGAATACAGTTGATGAGAACATCATTTTAACGAAAATTTTTTATACCAAATATTGTTTAATTCTGGGGATTCAACAAATTAGCGTGAATTCACTCTAGATATAGAAAGTAACGTTATTATTTCATCTATACTGCTTAGTGTAAGAGAGACTAGGATATCACCAGGCCTCAACAGCGTTGTGAAGTTTCATAAGCTAATTCAGAGAAACAATACACACCGGTTGAAGCTCAGAGCATGACTGCTACCGTATTGTGACCAGGGGCGTGTTCAGGGGTGGGCATGGACATGTGGACATGTGTTTTTGTAAAGGGCGGCTCCTAGAACGTGAGTTCAACTCCGCCTCGTATCTCTGTGAAGAACAGTATCTCTACAAATGGGCCAGATGTGTGTGACTTCGGTTTGTGTGTATTGTGTGTGTGTTCTGTTGTTCTGTTCTGGCCTCTTGGCTACCCAGAAGCATCAGTCACCTGGATAGATGATTCTGGGTACTCGTCCACACCACGGGAAGGTGGGCCAGTCCCAATGGAGCACGTACTGTCTCGATACGAGACTCTGAACCACCTATGTTGCCAAAAGGTGGGCCAGATTTCTCTGGGGGCCCACTCCAGAGAGGGAGAAAAAAATAAATAAATAAAATAAAAATTAAATAAACTAAAAACAGAAACAAAATGTATTTCCCGTGGTACAAAAAAAACAAAAATAAAAAAATAATAATAAATAAATAATTAAAAAATAAATAAATAAATAAATAAAATAAAATAATAATAATAAACAAATAAAATAAAATAATAATAATAATAAACAAATAAATAATTATAATAATTCCCCGTGGTGAAAAAGAAAATATATTAAATAAATAAAAAAAATAATGATGAAAAAAAATAATAAAATAAATAAATAAATAAAAATAAATAAAAATAAATAAATAAATAAAATAAAAAAATAAATAAAAATAAATAAAAATAAATAAATAAATAAATAAAATATAATAATAAAATAAATAATTAAATAAAATAAGAAAAATAAAATAAATTCCCTGTGATGAAAAAAAAAAAAAAGAGAGAGAGCTGTCTGGCACCAATGATATTCCACATCCCAGTTGTCAGAACAGAGCACGAGTGAAAAAAAAAAAAAAAAATAATAATAATAATAATAATAATTACAGAATAATTAAATAATTTTAATTCCACAGTGAAGAGGAAGATGTAAGTCGGGGTGCCAGCAGAGAGAGAGAGTAAGAGAAAAAAAAAATAAATGTGAGAGTGGTTATCTATCCTGCACAAAGGGAGAAAGAAGAAAAGGTGAGCCAAGGCTGCTCCTAGTTCCAGGGCAGGACCCGGAAACAATGCAGAACGGAGGTTAGAAAAAAAAAAAAAAGTAGTCAGTAGAAGAGGTGACTTTCCGTTGGTAGTGGAATTGTTAATGATCGGCATTTCCACGTCGGTGATTGGCGATCAGTGTCCTCCTCCAGGCAAATACCTCAGCTGCAAAGGTCTGGAAGGCTTCGAGGTTGTTTTGGGTACATATCAGTTGATGCAGATCTGCTGGGGGGGGGGGAAGTTCTGGATCTTATTCTGGAGACGGTTTCCGATATCGTTGTAATGTACACACTCCAGAAGCAAGTGTTTCCAACTTTCACTTTGTCCGCAAAAGCAGTATGTCGATGAGTCCCAGTGTATGCAGTTTCTCATTTAGAGAACCGTGTCCGGTAATGAGAAAGGAAGATTCGAGGCTGAGGGAGAAACATCGGGCGTTATTTTTAGTGGTTGCAAAGGTTACCTGCGGAAGAAAACTCCGAGTTACAACCCCTACAGTAGAAGAATCCCATCTGGTCTGCCATACATTGAAGAGTTTATTGAGACATCGAGATTTCGCCTGCTTTATATCTGTAGTTAGTGAGAGTTCTATATCCAGGATCGTTGCCGGAATACCTTTTTTAATTCGATAGCAGAGCCCCTTGTAGATTGTGTAAAGGTCGAGAGGGAGGGTGCCTGCTATAACTTGGAGAGCTGCTGTAGAGACTGGACGGCAGATTCGATGGGTCGCCAGTAACATCGCTCTTTGTATAGAGTTTAGCTTTTCTTTCATCTTAATGATGGGAACTCTGTGAAACCAGACCCCGGCAGCATAGGTTACTATTGGGAGAAAGACAGCTTTATAATAAAGAAGAAGGGTTCGTTTTGATAGTCCCCACTCACTTCTTGAGATCCGTATAATTGCGGCGGAGAACTTTTTGGTATTGGAACTCAGATGCTGTAGATGGGGGAAGAAAGGCAGACGGTTGTCTATTACTACTCCCAGAACTTTTGTCTGTTCTACGAAGGTTAGCTGGGTTCCATTGATTTTGACCTAGGGAGGCGGGCATGTGGACATGTGTTTTTGTAAAGGGCGGCTCCTAGAACGTGAGTTCAACTCCGCCTCGTATCTCTGTGAAGAACAGTATCACTACAAATGGGCCAGATGTGTGTGACGTCGGTTTGTGTGTATTGTGTGTGTGTGTTCTGTTGTTCTGTTCTGGCCGCTTGGCTACCCAGAAGCATCAGTCACCTGGACAGATGATTCTGGGTACTCGTCCACACCACGGGAAGGTGGGCCAGATTTCTCTGGGGGCCCACTCCAGAGAGGGAAAAAAAATAAATAAATAAAATAAAAAAAAATAATAATAAATAAAAATTAAATAAAAACAAAATATATTTCACGTGGTGAAAAAAAAAAATATATATATTAAATAAATAAATAAATAAAAAAATAATGATAAAAAAAATAAAATAAAATAAATAAATAAATAAATAAAATAAGAAAAATAAATAAAATAAATTCCCTGTGGTGAAAAAAAAAAAAAAAAGGGAGAGCTGTCTGGCACCAATGATAGTCCACATCCCAGGTGTCAGAACAGAGCACGAGTAAAAAAAAAAAAAAAAAAATGAAGCTAAGTAAATGAAAAAAAAATATATAATAATAATAATAAATAAATAAAATAAATAATAATAATAATTACAGAATAATTAAATAATTTTAATCCCACAGTGAAGAGGAAGATGTAAGTCGGGGTGCCAGCAGAGAGAGAGTAAGAGAAAAAAAAAAAAAAAAATGTGTGAGGGGGTATATGCCCCCTTAACCAAAATTTTGAAAATTAAAGAAAAAGAACGCAGAAGGTGCTTTAAAAAAAAAAAAAAACTCTCGCCGCCGTGTCCCCCCCCTTACGATGATACCTGGATACGCCCCTGATTGTGACTACTCTTCTAGCGTACAATACGTCCAGCGTTACACGTACATTGGCCACTCCTGGATTTATTATACAATACATTTTTGTTCTACATTACAGAATAGATTACATTCTGCAATGTATAGATTATAGAATGTAATCTATACAACGATGTCCTATTTTTTCTGATGCTCAGCATGCGCTTACAGCGACCGAAAAAAAATCACCAAGCAGATGCTCATTATTTCTAATGTTTCATTTTTTTTTTCTCCTGTCTCAAGTGACAAAGTGGTAAAATGAGAAATGCTTGTCTGCAACGTGCTAGTTGTGGGGGAAAAAATGGCACGCACATGGATGAAATAGGGGAGTGTGTTGAGCAATGTGGAAACTTATCTGCCTTTCGTCTCAGTTATAATAAAAGCCAATTAACTCTTTAAGGAGAGAGGGAAACAAAGTATACCGAACCTTCGTGGCGATAATGGCATATTCAGAGCCAGAACTGCCTGAGAAATGTTATTCGTGGATGGGGGAAGACAAATAGAATTTGTCTTAATAAAGTCCTCGATGCAAGAGATAATTAACTCGGATTGTACGATACCTATTGAATGTGTGTGTGGGACCCTGCTAAAGCTTGGAGTAGCAGAAACGCTAATTAGCGTCTGAGCGGGAGACGGAAGAGAAGTATTGCGTCACTAACTGAAACGTAGTCAAGCCAATCGACAACAAGAAGAGAACATATTTCACGATTGTGTCGGTGGCTGGGAAGATTTCAAAGACTTTGCAAACGATACTCAACAACAAAGCGCTTGTCCAGCTGGGCTGGTGGGTGCCGCTGTGGGTAAGTTGTTTACACCTCGGATTGCGATAAAATATTGATCGACACCAGTGGTTGCCAACGTGTCCATTTTTTGTTTTTTCTTATTTAACTGCACTGATAACGAGCCCTGATTTTTAGTAGCAGGGAGGTAAACAAGGGGCGACGAAAAAATAAATTCTCTCACCCTCCCCTACGAAAAAAATTGGAAGGTTAACATTTTTTGTCCTTTTGCTGGTTGGAATTTCTCCTGTGCTTTGAATTTCACGAGGTAAAACGTTATAAATTTACAGTATTCTGGAAATCTTTCCAGCTATTCACGCTTACAGCATCAACTCTTGTCTTCCTAAAACAGCTTGCAATCTCACTTAAATCGGTAGTTTTTCATGACACAGAAAAGAAGTACATCATATCTAACAAAGACAGTTTCTGTGTCAATATACACCATCCTCCAACATGTATTCTGAACAAAATGACAAGACATTATTGAAGAACTGTTATATTTGACTCCATGCTGACCCTCTTTATTCATTTTTTTGCACTATAAGAAAGTCTGGCCAAAATATTCCACACCTCTCATAGATCATTTCTTGAATTACTTTGATAATACATTATTTTTGGAGTTAGGAGTATAAAGTGGACCTTCTTAGATTTTTATTGGTTGGTTGGTTTTTGGGCATTTCTTGGCGTATGAACTACTTTGGTCATACTGGTCGGCATGATTGAAACTATGATTTTTATCGTGCACTATGTCTGTACTGAACTGAAACCTTCGGGAATAACTGGTTGAAGAAACCCTATTCCCTCCACTTAGCATTGGCTAACTACAGCTCCGATTAAGAATTCCTCCGGTTCCAACAGGATTTGAACTCCGACACCTTCCAAACGAGTGACAAATGGCAAAATATTATAATCGCAAAAGAACTTATTGTCACGAATAACTTTGAATTTAAGGTTCGGGCGCTATCTCTCGCGGACGACACAGTTATTATAATCACCCTCCTACTCCGTTAGTGGCACGATGAATTTTTATGAGCTTTTTTCACAACGTGGCTGGTTAATTTAAACGATCTGACGCAAGAGTGGCATGATTTTTCGTCCAACAAACCGACCGAAGAATCCACGCAATTACAGACATGATATACTGGTGCCCATTTTTTTGTTATGAATCATGATTTTTTTCTCTTTGCTAACGCGCCTGGAATGTAGCGCACTGCGTATATTAACTAACTTGTTTTCAACGATTATCTGCATATTCGGTTTTTTTTTCCAATGTTTTCTTTCATACACTTTTATCCCTTATTGATATTTGGAAGAAAAACAGAGTTACCCACATGCAACAGGTATGTTTGCTGAATAGGAAATATTGAGGTTCGAATCCCATTTATTTAAACAGAAGTGAAAAGAGATAAAAATTTTCATGTGATGTCAAACCGTCCACAACCGAGTTTTAGAACTCTTTGGGTAGAAGGAAAATCAATGATTAATAAAGATCTTAAGCAACCGCTAAGATCGCTTAGTTTAATTCAGTAAGTCAGAAGACTGGATACCACCTTATTGGCACTTCTTGCAGTATCAGTTGGTATCTCCAATAAATCGACGTCTTGGAAAAAGAGAAAAGGTAAGATTTATTATTTACATACGTAACAGAAACTGCAATCGACCATTCAATAGAAGCCAAGATACTTGCCTATGCATTCATTGCAGAACAAAATATTTTTTTCTCTGTATTGCGTGTTTCCAGCCATTGTGAAGTCGAATAGATAAAAAGTCTCTAGAAGTCAGATATATGACTGCAAAGACTATAACAGACGGCAACCAAAACTTCAATTTTAATACGAAATTGAATTACAAATTCCTAAATAAACTGAATCCATGTACTGTTCTCGTTTACCTATTGAGATGTTGGCTACATATTGCTGTCAGCAACAAAAGGTAATGGAATAAAATATAGAGGCATACTTTATGCGCGCGCGCTTCGGCGCTCGTGTGTCCTGTCTCAGATATAGGGTTCGTGGAGAACATGAAAATGAAAATATGATTTTATTTTGTTGCGAAAGGAGATGTGCGGTAGTTTTCTATATAAGGCTGTGTAAGGACCCGTCCTTACATTACTTAATAAAAATTGTTAAATATTATGAGAATTTAACTGTAATACGAATAGTGGTTTTCTGGTAAAAACAACATGGGTTAAGAAGCACTGGAATTCAAAAATACCTTCCAGTCACTCCCTGTTTAGTTGTAGCTTGTTTGTATGGAAGTTCTTTGATGAGTCAGTAAAAGTAATATACCATGACAAATCCCCATTAAGACAGAGGCAGATGCACCATAGTAAGGGCCAAGAGTGCTTAAGCTGGCCCTCTTAAAAATTTCACGGTGAAACGCTATTAGAGGTGGGCGACGTCACCAGGTGTGCGCGCGTGAGGTCACGGGAGGAGCTGTGACGCTTCTCAGTTGACCGGAACTTCCGCCTTTCTTTCTGGATTGTTCTCGTATGTTCGAGGCCCACGGAAGTTGGGACACAAAGAGTAAAGAAGACCCGCCCACGGAAGAGGAGAGGAGACAAATGAGAACACCGGAAAAAGGATGTGCAGATCTCCTATTGGCCAGGAAGAAAGTAGAGGGAATTTTGAGAGGGAGATTCTGGAAAAGTTTTCGTGGCATTCGGAAGAAGTTTTCAGAGGATTCGGAAGAAGTTTTCAGAGGATTCGGAAGAAGTTCACGGAGCGGTCTGGAGAATGAATTGAAGGAGTTGGAGAACGATACTAAGCAGAGCAGTACTCTAATTTGGGTGATAGCTGCAGACCTGAGATAGATGGAAGCAGTGATAGAAATTCTGCATATCCCGACAGCCCGTAGGAATGTTCACCTGTAAACATGGAAGCCGTAGTGAGGAAGAAGGAAGAATCACACCCTGAGAATTATATAGGAAAGCCAGTCGAATGAGTGGTCGAACCATTGACCTACTCGAAAACCTCTCTATCCACGGAAGAAGAAATGCTGACCGGTAAAGAGTATGCGATACTGATTGATTCCAGCCGTGCAGTACCCGGTAGGGAAACACCATAATCACCGAGATCCCCAAATGAGCGCCCCCGCATTCCAGTACCTGAATGACCGATATGAAAGGAAGCCGAGCAGGGAGGAAAGTTCCAGGCCATACACGTAAGTGCTAGAGAATTTACCGAAATAGGTGTACTTAATTTATTAAGGAGAGGACTTTAGGAGAAGTATGTATATATATAGTTAAGGAGGGAGATTTAAGTGATGAATATATGTATAAAAGTGTAATGTATTTAAGACGGACGTAGCCCATAATTTGAAGTGAAGCTCCTCATATAAATGCTTGCTGGAAGGAGAGGGTATAATAGATAACTGAGAATTGTTTAAAGTTGGGAAAGGTTTTTATAATATGTATGAAATTAAAGGTTAAAATTTCAATTTATTATGAGTTGATTTGTGGAGAGTATTTCTGATTTGAGTAGGGGCTAATTAATAAGTGATATATAAAGGTATAGAGGGTTAACTGTTCAGAAGGGTAATGTTAAATTGAATTGATTAATAATTCCTGTTGACCTGATTGCAGAAAGGGTGTCTGATTGAATAAATGCAATTTTCTTACAAATTGAGACACGAACTCTGAAGGTTTTTGTGAGCCAGTTCATTGGCTGGTAGTTGTTGGTTTATTATACAGACTGTTCAGAAGAAGAGCGGGAAGAATCTATGTAAAGTGTATGACACGACCTATTGAAGTCCCTGTAAAGAACATGAAGAGACACCATGTCATAATGAATAATAATGTGTATTAGAATAGGATATCTGATGATGAAACAATTGAGTTTGAACAAGATATTTACACATATAAAGGTTAATGAATTAACAAGTCACCAGCCAAATATAGTTTGACTAAATGCTATTGCTAGTTTCTGTATGATATGTTAATAAACATTGTTTTATTTTAGATTCATGTGTTGGAGTCTGTCATTCCGAAACTCAGCCAATCCGGTGGAAATTTATCTAAAATAATTGGGGTCCCCTTTGAGTCTGGTAATCTTCTGAGAACAAACAAGTCAGATGCTAAGTGGGAGGATTGGACTACGGGGATATACATATAAAAAAGGGGATAAAACATAATAATTAAAATATAAAGAAAATTAGGGCAACCAAGAAAAACAATAATACCGCCCTCACAATTGGCGCCCCCAACCAGGGATAAATAGCGCTAGATAGTAAAAAAAAAAAGATATAGTACGACCCCCCACCCACACAGCTGGTCTGAAATCTAAACAGGAAGTCGGACGATCCAGAATTTCCTTGCATGCTTGCTAAATTCTTTCTATCTCGAACATCGGATTCAGTTTCAAAACAAACCTGGGTATTCACTTATTTACTAAAAGTTTCGTTAATTTAATTTTTTATTTTTTGTGATCACAGACATTTCCTCATTTTGTATCAAAATATTCTTGTCGTCTGCAAAACAAAGTGTGTACACTACTTTCCCAAAATTTAAACCCCTATTATATATATATATTTTTTTTTTTTTTTGCTAAAAAAAATGTCTTACAGTAAGTTTCAGGAGTGTTATCAAGCTCATTCCTCCAATCAGCGCAACCCAAAAACCATAACATACAGTGCTTCAAGTACCATATACGGTGGCCTATATGATATATACGGAAAAAATAAATAACGACTTCCAGCCGGATTTCTGTTGATCCAATTTCATTTAAACTCACGATGGCTGGAAAAAAATCTTTCTAAAAAAGCCGAATGTAAAATTTCATGAAAATCGATCCACTGAGAGTCGAGTTATTGCATCAGGATGGAAAAAAAGTGATAATTTCTGGATTTCCATCAGTCCAATTTTAATGAAATTTAGGATGGCTTTACAAATATTTCTAGAAGAGCCAAATATAAAATTTTATCAAAATCCATCCACTAGACGTGGAGTTGTTACATGCGGATGAATTGACTTTTTTTACTTATTTATTAAACTAGGAATTCCAGCCACGTTTTCTGGCAACCCCGCCACTTATTTACAAATTTACAGATACTATTTACCTATTTACAGAGTATTTCAGACATATCAAATACGGAGGATATGTCATTACATTAGCTCGTCGTTCAACAGAAGCAGTTGAGTTTCGCCGACCGGGCTAACCGGATGGGTAAAGTACCTGCCTAGCAACCCAAAGGCCGCGGGTTCGAATCCCGCCTCGGGCTTGGATCAAAGTACTGCAAAAACCTTGGGAGGTGCATTATGGCCACAGATGCCGATGCGCCAACAACTACCAAAAAAAAAAAAAAAGTTGAGTTTCAACCTAGATGTTCATGATCTATTGATTTTGGTGGTAAAATTGGTAAGTAATAAAGTGTAAGAAGTTAACCACATCAGTTCTCTATGAAATTGATTAGTCATACGATTTTATCATCACACACAAGTTGAAGAATCACTAATGAAGCATACAAAGAAAAAGAAGTTAATTAGATCAGTTCACTATGAAGTCACTATAAAAAGTCCCAAGTTGATGATGGATGGACATTTGTCAAACCTTGAGCAAGATTGACCACCGAGGCTTCCGCCCATATGCCATGTTGCCTTACGTTGCGGATGCTTCAGAACCTTTCGGGTTAGTCTTATCAACACAACATGTCAACTTTGACACAATAACTCGTATAACATAAAGACAGAACGACCTTTGGCCTCGCGGTGGGGACGACGTCCCCGCCCCCACCACGAGGAGGTAGTCTCCCTCCTATTGGTGGGGATGGCGAAGACAATAGGCACTTTACGCATATATGCTAACGCGCCTAAAAAGCTATCAACCATGAAAAGGGCCAATAAACTGGCACACTGTGATGGTGAAGAATGTGTTCAATTAGGTAACAACCAGCAATAATTTTTCGAAAAAAAAAGACTGCCTTCTTGAATTCTAACTCGGAGATCGGAACAAATTTCAAGAGTTTCATATGCTACTCGCCCATTAAATCACTGAAATCCCAGAAAGCCCTCGCATATAGCGAATTGAATAGCGTGAAGTATGGTTTGTGCCTTAATTTTGCAGTTTTTGGTGGACGCTCGTTTCGGCTAAAAACTAAAAAAATCAGCGCAGTGAGAAATGGAGTACATCATCCCCAGAGTCACTTATGTAAACAATGAGGTTGGAGATCCAGCATCCATAACTGTGGCTATAACTATAATCCACAGCCAATTGTAATGCCTTTTCTCCGTATTAAAGTTAAGGTTCCATGCCCAAATAAGGTCAAACATGGCTTAGAGTGCGTTTCCCATTGTTTTTGATCTGTGAAATGATGAAAATAGGACTGGAGTAAAATAAGTCTTTCAAAATATTAGAGTTAGATCAGAAGGTTGAGGGTGTTCCCGGAGAACGTTTCCAGAGCGCATTTTCCCAACAATGAAATCTGAGCTGTTGCAATAGTGTGACCGTTTGCTTTTCATGGCCTTCAAACTTTACTGATAAAATGTCCTGTGAAATGACCTTGAAGTAGGATCAGTCTTCCTATTGTCTTTTGGCGGTTGAACTTGCTTTAATTTCTTTTTCAATTCCTTTAAATAAATTAATTGATGCCCTGATACTGTAGGACAGCTATATTGGACCAGAAGAATGTGCAACTATCAGACATGACACTAGCAATTAACAACAACGGCGTATTTTGCGTCTTCTTGCAGATTCGGATACAACCTTAAAAACCCTTCATTTGCACTCCGACCAGTCATGGCAGACTCGAAAGCCTCTGAGTTTGTTTTCGTATGACGTCCACTAAAACGTCCTTTCAGTATCCGAAAAGACAGGAAGTAGTTGTTCTGGCTGAGAAAACAGCCTTAAACGTTGACGACCAATTTCTCCTGCCCTTTCTCTAAGAAAGGGCAGGAGCAATTGGTTGAAACCCTGCAAAGTCAAAGCTTACAGCACAAGAAGTTTCAACTCTTTTGCGTGTGGAAATTTAATAGTGTGAGGTCCAGCATGAGGACCTTTTCAACGACTCTTAAGCATACTGTGCGAGTACAAATACGTCACCGGTTCTATAATTTTCGTTGATACTTTTTTTTTAAAAATAATTTTATTAGTCAAATTAATGAATAATGATTTAAAGAAACAGTAATAATAGAATAAGAAACATATAATAGAATCAGAAACATATAATAGAATCAGAAACATTTTTATCAGAAAACACAAGTTCTGCCGAGTAACCTGCAAGTAACTCAAATCGAAGAAATAAAAATTCCACCAAAATTGACATTTACTCAACACTGACGCAAGTGAAGTCATTCTAGCCAACCCAAGAAATTGCATTAAAATTTAAACAGGATATGGCCATGATATTGCCTGGAAAAAAAATAAGAAGTTTTTTCCTAATATGTAGTGAATTGTTAGGGTTTTTTGGGAGCATCAGGAGCAGCATGCTCCTAAAAGCTTAAAAGCTAGAGATTGTCCAAAGGTCTTTTCATGCTTCCTGATCTTTAGGAGCACTATATACGATTGTCAGTACCTCTTGTCAACATACATTTTTCTTTAATGTTTTGTGTGGTCTTCTTGGGGAACGTCTATTGGTCCTTATTTATATATATATATATATATATTTTTTTTTTTATCAGCGAAGCTGTGAAAGTCCACATTTTGTGCAGAACAATTTGTGGGAACTATTAGAAGACAGACACACCCTTGTAAAATCGGCAAGGAATGTGGTTTATGCACGATGATGTTTCTGAATTTTAAAATACGGAGTGTAATAACCGTTGAAGTGTTCGGAACGGCCCTGTACAATGACCACCACGATCACCCGACCAGGCACCCTTAGATTACTTTGCGTGGGGAAGAGGTCACATGAAATCCATAATTTATCCTAAATATATTACCACGAAAGACGGTCTGAAAAATCGCATTTTGAAAGCTGCTAAAACCTTTAATTTAAGAATAATTCTAAAACGATAAGACATGACAGGGATTCGTAAATGCGTAGTCTGAATGCAGAATTGAACGAAAATGGAGGCCACCTTGAACAGCTTAGATGTTTACTTTTAGAGATTTATTTCAGTTTATTTTTATATTTTAAAATTTATGATTAATGTTCAGTATCTTGGTTCTATACGTTAAGTTTTGTTTCTGAAAATTTATTGACACCTTTGTAATTACGGATTTACCCTACTTAGAATCATTACAGTGATTTTATGTTTCAACTGCTAGTTAAGCCATCAGTTGTTTCATTATAAATTATTACAAATTTTCTACGCTGACACTGAAAAGAACTCTCAGTATAATATCTACTCTGGCGATTTTTCGACTACCAGTTCGTAATTGTATGTGGAGATTTAAACAATTGGTTTAGTATCCAATGTCCTCAACAACGGTGTCCCCACCCCCAACTCTCCACTCCCCTTCCATGAACATTTTTATTTGGTATCTGTTCGTTAAAGTCTCCTTCGCCATGGGTGCTGCTAAACAATAAAGTCTTTTCAATAATGCAACTCTGTCGATAGAGGGAGTAGCATGTTTGTATACGACCAGGAGACCATGAAAGTTCAAAGGACAATGAATTTTGTCTCTTCCGTTTCTCGCGTGCACTGGTGACTCAATTGTGAATCGAAGAATATTAAGTTATTTTCAAACGAGATCATTTGTGTAAAGTACACTATCTACTCTCTTTCTCTCAAGCATTTAGATTGGATTCGATTTAAAAAAACACACACACACACACAAAAGAGAACAAACGTAGCTGCTCTGCAAAAGAGCAGGTCGGTCTGATTAATTTAATTATAGCAAATATATGAAGCCATGTACACTAAGACATATTTACACCAGTAATTTATTAAACCGCTCTCATATTTCCTTATCAAAACCGCTTAACATGCCTTATGCTGTATTGTAATTAACTGGAGGTGGCAGAAAAAGAAGAACGAACGGCATGCTACTTAATAGGTACTTATTTTTATACGTCTCTCTCTCTCTCGTACTGGAAGTAAATAGACTCGTCTTTCTGTGTTATGTTGTGTGCGCGCCATCTTCTGTTTTAACACAGATTTTTCTGTTGTATTAAGTTAGAAGTTCGAGATGAATAAAAGAATGTTCAAAGTGTTGCTGGCGAGTACAAAAACTTAAAATTTCGATGGAACGCCTTTCAGTTATCATTTTACAATCATAACACGCAAGTCAAATAGGAAAAGTAGTTTAGTTTATTAAGTCCTTAAATTTATTGCAATCGAAAGGTAACATGATATCTAAGGGGGTAAAATATCTACGTCCAGATACATAATGTAATTTTAATTCTTGAAAATAAATCAGGAAACAAGTTACTGTCGATCATAACTATTTGTTTCAGCCAAAGAGCAAGAAATTATTTTTGTATGTTTATCTAAGCCAAGAGTCGCGAATGATATCCAAGTTGATCAAGTTAATTAAACGGTGCGAAAATGGAAAAGATAACATAATACGTCTGGTACGAGTCGAATTTTCTATAGAGAAAAATAAATATCAAGAGTAGAATGTTCTGTTTACGACTGTTTGGTTTAATTAACTTCGAACAACCTTCGATATTGTCTTGTCTTTCTGTACTGAATTTTAACATAACATGGCCCAATGATTGCAGTCAAGACTCTAATTCGCGATGATAAATAACGCGGATATCGATGAGTGGTAATGAGTTAGGAGAGTCAAGATGAATGTTGCAGAGGGAATTAAAAGTACCCCTAGCTATAATTGTTATTTGCTTAAGCTCTTCGGTGTCTTTTAAAAGAGAACGAGGAAATCCAAATTGGTCCTTCGACTATTTTTTTTTTTTTACTTCATTGTCTAGGTATAATTGCACTTGCTTTGTTATGATTACTTTATTCAAAATCGTGCACTTAATAAAAAAATTATTTATTTCAAGTGAACGTTCATAAGCATCATTGAAAAGCGACTGCAAATCTCATTAAAATTGTATTGTATTCACCCGTATATGGCGATTATTCTGTTCCTAATGACAATTCTTGCGGTTGTAAATAAAACGATAGAATGAAAAATAAAAGCATTAAATAGGAAAGTACATAAAATAATGGTCATAGTATTCAAAGACGACGACTACATTTTCGTTTGTGGCTTACAATGCCTAATTTTACATATAAAACATTTGTAATAATCAAAAAAATTTTACCGATAAATATGGAACCTATATTATTTATTATTTTCATAATTTCATAATCGCATACGTTAGAAACAAAAACATTTTCGATTAAAACAACTTAAAATCGCTAAAAATTAGGCAAAAGGCAACACGCGTAATCAATTCTTAACGTTAGAAACTACTGTAACAGATGATAAAATAGATCGATTCTCCTTACCATAAAGGTAGATGCTCATCATGGTAAGGAAACTGTATCATTTACATTAGTACCCTGCCCGAAAACTTTATTAGGATGATGAACTAACAATGGACTGGACTGCCGATACCCAAAATCGCTACTCTGACAGGGCGTGGCTTGGCGTCGACATGTTGAAAATTGACACGAGAAATACTGGACCATTCATGTAACAAAACTATCCTCAATTCCTGAAGAAACGGAGGTGAGGATTGTGTTGACGAATCTTTCAGATTCATCCCATACATACTCAATGGGGGTTCAGATTCGAGGATTTGACTGGCCAGGGCAGATGCTTGAAGTATTCCTCAATCCACGCTTTCACAAGTTGGGTGAAAGCGTGGATCTATGGATCTATTATCACCTTGAAAATGCCTCTGTCCATAGTGATAAACATCCAACATTGTCTGGTGTACCTGATTTGCAACGATGTTCTGATACTCTAACGTTGACTGTACCCCCAGGGGACCGAAGGCATGCCACGAAAACATGTCCCACACACCATAGACATAGTTTCCGATGAATTTGGGAAAACTCAAAACATCAATATTATCATTACTAGTATTATTATTATTTCCTGCTTAATCGCGTGTTTAGCTAATTATTTTCATTATATTTATGTCATATTTAAGTAAACTGCTTTAAATCTATTTCATACTCACTGCAATTCAATAATAATTTCATTTGTTAAATAGAAAAGAAACAAAAAAAAAGTACTGATAATCTTACACAACAGAAATCCTCTAATTTATTGCTCCAAATTACTGGAATGCGTATATATATATTATAGATCACATAAGTTAGAAATGCTAAGAATGCTAGTTTTGATAAATGTATCTGAAAAATTCTGTTGTCTTCTCTACAAACAAAAAAAAATAGTAATTTATGATCAACAGAGAACAGAGAAGGAATTCAAAATGAGAATTTGAAAATACTAAAGATCTTTACAAAAATATTGGGCAGGCTGGGCCCTCTATAACTCTATTCCATCGGTGCTGAAATGCGTAATTACTGGTTTGGCCACCAGTCGGGCCACATGGCTTTATAGTGCTTTTCCTGCACACGTCACACATCCCATGCGACATCTATTTACGTATTTCTGCACAGATCACTGCATATAGTCCAATCCTCCTAATAAAGTGGCTAAGCAGTGTAGATTTTACCATATAGATATGTGTACATCTAGCTGCATCAGCTTCAATAGTTGGAGTAGATTGATTTCACTAGATCTGTGAAACAGGCAGATGATGTACGTTTTAAAAATCACACCAAAACAGCAATCAAAAAATTAATTAGGACGACACAATAATGCATAATTTCCAAGCCTCCAGCAATATTTTTAATGCTTTCTCCATACTCTTTAACAATAATACCAAATTATATTGGGCCATACTGCCATTACCAGAGGCGTCAAATAGAGCTAACGCAGAACCCGGAACAGTCTTACTAGGTCGGCTCGCTTTTCCTCCATGTGGGGAAGGCGGACTCCAACTCCAGATCCCAAGAAGCTGATCTGTCCCTTCCGTCAATTGACTAACATTTTCACTTGTGACACTAGGTGGATTTTGACTGCTTTCTGTTCTATCGCTATCTGTTCTTGAATGCTACATACACGTGGTCCTATATAAAGCTATAACTTTACGTTTTATGGAAGCTTCGAATGTTTTGAGTCTGCTGAATGCTAAACTTAAACCCGATTATTATACACCATGCACTAAAATCAAGTGTATCAAAAAGAAAACAAACTAATAAGTTTCTTCGACTAATACATTTATAATAGCATATTATATGTAATGTGGAAACCACATATTTAATCTATAGGGAAGTGGTCTATTCTGCTTATCAAGCTTTACCAATTCGCACCCCTTTTATTATACTTATTTGGATTGGTTCTTTGTTAAATGGGCGCTGCGTATGTGGTTGCCATAACAATGAAATAAGATTTTTTTTTTCTGTAGAGCATGCTGACTTTGTCTGTATTTATATGCCATATAATCATTTTGATTTGGCCAGAGTGTGAGAAAAGGTAAAGATGGAAACCGATTTTCAAGTAACAAATAAAAAGTTTATACCCTATTTGTAACAAGTTGTGTAGCAAGTTTATACTTGCTATTTGTAGCAAGTTGGTTCGATTTAAAAACCTAATAGCCTTATACCAAATTTGGAATGGAATTGAATTTGCAATCAACAAATTGCATTTCTTTTGAAATAAAATTTAGTCTAAATCACTGAAATGAGAAACCGTCATGTTTTATTAATAAACATAGGCTGTATATGTAAACGTTAATCTGCAGTATACCACTGACAAAATTCTTATTTGTTGGAGTAATAACTGATCATATACAATTTGTGGGATTGCATTTTTGAACGCTTTAATCGATATTACATTTTACTTATTTAGATGTGGATGTATGTCTATATGCTGACTGCTTGTATTTATTATGATGTTGGAAGGGCAACCTTTCGGCAGGCTGCGCCTGGTAATACAAGCTGACCAATCAGTCACATAAAGTATTTAAATATGATCTACTTCTTATTACTAAAGTATCATATGATGGCGTGCAGGTTTAAACTGATGCAAAACTTTTCGCAGCTGTTCATATTGAAATAATCATCAATAGAACCGATGGTTCTCTGTCACGAAGATGACCATCACCCTTGCTCACACTTTTTTTTTAACGTGGACCTCGTCCATGAAGTTCAAACGACCCTGGAGAAGTCCATCCAGTGAATAATGGGCAGCGTGGCTTACCTTATAGTGGTGTTGGAGGGCAAAGTAAGGCCCCACTAGGCCCATACGGCCAAGTAGCCAGAGAAACAACAGAACCCAACACAATACTATACACATACAACTTGCCACGCACATACACTTCTGGCATTTACAGAGTTCTAGATACGTCACAAGAGTGCTGATGGCGCAGTTATGGAAGACCACCTGTGGAGCTCACCCTAAATACTATGCCACTATGTCAGGGGCTCACATTTGGTGAGTATGGGCTTGGCACACCCAGGGTCCTGAGCTGGATATCATCATTCTTCTCTTCCTTGGTGATTCCCTTCTATTTCTCTCTCTCTCTCTCTCTCTCTCTCTCTCTCTCTCTCTCTCTCTCTCTCTCTCTCTCTCTCGGGGTAACTCAAATTTTTTTTGACTGGTGCAGAAAAAGCCTCAGCCTTCCTTGCACCATATGCTAATGATGATGATAATAATGTCACGAAGATGATTTTAAATTAAACAAAAGTCCACACAACAGAAGTCCAAAAAATCACCTATGACATTCAATTTTGCACTTTCCTCAATACCTTTTATGGATATGTACATAATAAAATTATAATTTCAGTAGTGGGCCCTCGTGGGTAGCACAGTTGGTAGAATCGCCGTCCTTCCTACACCAGCTGGAAAAAATCTGCGTTCGAGTCCCGTCGATGATGTGGGGAATTTTTATAGACCTTTTTCACAAAGTGGCTCAATTAGTCGGTTTCACGCGAGAGTAGCATGGTTTTTAACTCCTGGAAACTCGGGTTTTTTGTCCAGCAAAATTGAAAATCGACCACAGACAATATACAGGGTTGTTCAAATTAAAGTATCCCTATGTATAGGACTCTGGAGCGAGTTCTAAGGCTCGTACTGAAAAGAAATTTGGACAACAGGTACAATAAAGAATTCGCTCTCCATTTATTGAAAAAAAAGATTACATTAGTTACAAAATTTGTCACTGTATGGCGCGTAACTATCTTAGTTACGATTATGCAAATAGCTTACGTTATTTACATAATCGTAAGTTATTGCCATTGCTCAGCTCTACTGTACTGTACAAAAGCAAAGCAGTCTCTTCAAAATCATACAATAGATGTTTGCGTGCACTACAGCAGAAATGCCAACAACGTTGCAGGAAAATGCGCTATTAGTGAAGCAGTACTATCAGAACAGCAACAATGCAGCTGCGGCTATCAGAGAATTCCAGCATCAGAAGTGCATAAGGCGTGGACCGACTGACTGTTTGTGCTGTCCGCAAAATGATTGCGAAATTTGAAGCGACAGGACATCTTGGTGTTCAACCAGGTAGAGGTCGAAAACAATTGGAGTCCTCTCGTGTTGAAGATGTGGCTATGGCTGTCGTGGATTTATCAAGTCAGTCCCCATGTGGTAGCGCAAGTGTGCCAGCTGTTTCTCGTGAAGTGGACATGCCGTATTCCACTGTAAAGCAAGTAATGCGTCAAGTGTTGCGGTACTATCCTTACAAGATGCATATGCTACAGCAGGTATAGCATGGTGATGCAGATATTCGTTTCACATACGCACTTCAATTTCTAGCGCGAATAGTGGATATCACTTGGCCATGGAGTGATGAAGCCCACTTCTGCTTAAACGGACAAGTGAATACGCACAAGTATCGGCATTTGGGCAACAGAAAACCCTTGAGTTATCCAAGAGGTCCCATAGCATTCTCCAAAAGTGACAGTGTGGTGTGGATTTTTACGGCCACATTCATGATTGGGCCATATTTATTTTTTTGAACAGGTAACTCCGACTGGACCCCGCACCTGTTCCGTCACTGGACAGCGATATTATGAAATGTTGGCAAATTTCGCAATACTAGAGCTGCGACAACGTGGGTGCTTTCAGGATACCATACTAATGCAAGATGGTGCGCCACCCCACATCCACCGTTGTGTCCAAAGATTGCTAAGGCAACATTTTACAGACGGGTCATCAGCTGTTGTTTCCAGAGATCTTGGCCACCCCCGATCACCGGACCTCACCCCATGCGACTTCTGGTTGTGAGGTTTTTTGAAGAGCCAGGTGTATCGGGAAGAATGCCAAACTCTGGCAGATCTGAAGGACAGCATTAGACGTCATGTGCTGGCTATTCCAGTTGACATGTTACGTTCTGTTGTAGATGTGCTGTTCTTCGAATGGAAACTGTTGTTGACCAAAATGGAGGACACATTGAACAATTGTAGCGCTGTTCAAGTGATTGTATTGCCACAGCGCCATATAGTGACAAATCTTGTAACTAATTTTTTTTCCAATAAATGGCGAGCACATTCTTTATTGTACCTGTTGTCCAAATTTCTCTTCAGTACGAGCCTTAGAACACGCTCCAGAGCTCTCTACATAGGAATTCTTTAATTTTAACAACCCTGTATATACAGATCAAAACCTTATTCGCTGATGCTCCCAAACCCTACTATAACAATAATAACTCAGCAGTGGTACCAGAGTTAAAATAATTTTAAAAATGTTTTGAGCATTTGGAGTAATTTATTATTATATAAGCAATAATTATTAAAGTCACTAAAAAATTGATTAACCATTTTATAAAAATGCATCACTCAAATCCACTGTCTCTTTAAGTAAGGTGCTAAGGAATATGTAATATGTAGAAGTAACCCCTGAAAAACGTGCCAGCTATGCGATACTACATTCAGGGAGTTAGAGAATGAAAAAGACTTGGGAGTAATTGTGCAGTAAGATATGAAGTTTTCTGAGCAGTGCAGATAGACTACTAGAGCAGGTCAATGAGTCTCATCAATGACATACAGGAATTTTGCTGAATTTTGCGTACAAGTCTGAAGGCCTAATTTTAGGAAGGATGTAGCGTTGCTAGAACAAGTAAGTACAGAGAAGGACAACAAGATTGCTGAGGAGAACGAAGGGATCCTCTTACCAAGAAAGGCTTAAGTTCTGCAAATTGCAGCGTCTGGAGACTAGGCACCTGCGAGGTAATCTGATTGAGGTGTATAAGACCTTGAATAGTTTGAGCAGGCACAATGTTGATGGGATTCTTCCTCTTGCTCAGATTACTCACCTAAGGGGACATAAATTCAAATTGAGCAAAGACAGTTGTAGAATAGATGAGTGGAAATTTGCTTTTAGCCAGCGGGTAATTGATTGCTGGAACAAACTCCCATCTCTCGTTGTGAAAGTTGATAGCTTGAATAAATTCAAGGAAGAACTGGATTTGGTTGATGCTGTATAAGCTTGCTTTCTTGCATCACATTCCTCTGCTAATATTAATGCTATATATACTCTGAATGAAACTTCTTTATCATATTGCTACCTAGAACCAGCATTTACCTTAGGCCAATATAAATATAAATTTATATATATTTTTTTTTAATTTAGACATTATAAATATAAATTTCATACCAGGTTACTTTGTTTCGATAGCACAGTTTAATCTCAGAATAACGGTATAAAGATGAGGTGCATTTAACTTCAGTACTGAATGAAAGCTTAACATTAATCTTAAAAATGATAAAAATACAAAGTATATATTTTTACAAAATAATAATAATTGAAAGATTAAACCGGTGTTTCCCAACGTGGGTCCCACTCCCCACATGGGGGAAATTTTATTGTTCAGGGGAGCAATTCAAAAATTGCTCGTCTAGAGTTTAAAACAACTGCCTACTATGATTTAACTTGTACAAAAGAAGAATTGTTGGTATCTCAATTTGAAATAAGCATTCTTTAAATGTTCTACTTTCTATAGAGCCGCACTTGAAAGTTTGGAGTAATATCAACTACAGTTTGCTCGGAGAGTATTGCTTACTATGCCTAGTGAAGGAATAGTACGTACTGTATTGGATGATTGCTTATGGCATATGCAATGTGCAAGCAAAGTGGTTGTCTACTGTAGCCTACCGCAAACTGCGCATGTTATATGAAAAAAATAGGGAATTCCTTTCATACAAACGCTCGTTTGTATGAAAATGTACAGTCATGTACATTTGTATCCAAATGTACATGACTGTACATTTGGATAGGTTTGGCGATCTTAGATTAACATAAAAAATTACTTTGTCTGCGCACAGAATTATTATTAATGAAGAACCGCGATACACAATGGTATGTATTTGTCGTATATATATATTTCTGTGGTCTCAGTAAATAAGAAAATAAGTCCAAAAACTCGAAATGCAGGAGAGGAAAAATAAACTTCACACTCTCGCATAAACATGCATATATTCGAATATACAAATATTTATTACTCACGCTAAAACTGCAATAACGAAGATATCTGCGTGTCACATAATAGTAAATAATAAATACTTTATTATAGTGCACTTATCTCATTTTTGACAAATTAGACTTATCTGCTTGTTCACAGAGACCACAGATTTAATCACACAAATCACACATTTAATCACAGATTTAATCACACAATTAAATCACACAAATTCAGTAATTTGTGTGATTTATTCATTCAAAAAGCATACTAATAATTAATTTTGATATATTAAAATAAAATAAAATTAACTTTAATCCGTAGTTTATTTTTAGTTTTTGATTTATCTTATATTTATTTCTTTCAGTTGCACAGTAAAATGAGTAGTGCAAGTAAAAAAAAAGTTCGTCAGTATTCAGAGGAATACTTAAAATTTGGTTTCATACCCGCTGTCCACGATCAAAGGTCACCTTTTTGTCTTTTATGCCAACAATGCTTGACCAACGAATCAATGAAGCGAGGTCGTCTTGAGGCGCATTTGAAGGCGAAACATAATGCTCATGTAAATTCAGATTTAAATTACTTTCCAACTTTAAAGAAGAATTTTGAAAAAAAGAGCAACATTAAAGTCTCTGTTTATTGCTCATCCTACAACTGTGAATCGTACTCTTGAAGCTAGTTATAAAATTTCTTTACTCATTGCTAAATCTGTTGTTATTTGGTTTTTTTAGGAGCATTAGCAACTAAGGCCATATTGCTCCAGGGTATGTGGTGGTGGTCTTTCCGCATCCTCTGTATTTGGTGGTGACGGGCTCGAACCCCGGTTTAATTAAGAAGCGTGTGCTACGCACTGCTGCTCCTTCCCACCTGGCTACGGAGGCACCTTTGCTAAATCTGGGAAAAATCATACTATAGGAGAGAATTTAATCAAACCATCAATATCAGCATTTCTTAAAACAGTTCTGGGAAAAGATGACAAAGACGTGAAAGCTATGCCACTCGCTAACAATACTGTTAGCGGAAGAATAGATGAAATGAGTGAAGATATTGAAATACAACTTGTTGGAAAGCTGAAAACAAGAAAATTCTCAGTGCAAATGGATGACTCAACTTTGAGAGACAGTGAAGCCGTACTGATAACTTATGTAAGATATATTGATAAAGGTAATTTTGCTGAAGAAATGTTATTCTGTAAATCATTAGAGAGCACCACTACCTCCAAAGATATATATAATAAGCTAAAAAATTACTTAGATGACATTATGATGGGCAAGAAAAATGGCTGCTTAAAATTGATGAAAGACGAGAATCCAGAAATGCTTCTTGTTCATTGTGTTATTCATAGGTAAAACTTGGTAGCTAAAAATATTTCGCCTGTTCTTAATGAAGTACTAAAATCAGTTATAAAGTGTGTCAATGCTATTAAAGCTAATGCCAAATGTGAGCGTCTCTTCAAGCTTTTTTGTGAAGAACAAAATGCAGACCATGTGAGATTTTTACTTCACACTGAAGTAAGGTGGCTCTCGAAAGGGAACTGCTTGAAAAGATTTATGGAACTATTTGATAGTATTAGTGACTTTTTAAGTGACAAACCTGAAATGAAGCATCTGTTAACGGTCGATGGTAAAGCATTTGTGAGTTATTTAGCCGATATCTTTGAAAAACTAAATATATTAAATAAACAACTTCAACGAACAAATAAAACTCTCGTCGATGCAAAAGCGAAGATATTTGGTTTCATTACATTTATTGAATTATGTCAAAAATATATTTGTAACAAAAATTTTGAACAGTTTCGTTGGCTGCAAAAATGTGAAGTGATTGATACCGCTGTACTTGTTATTGTTGATCATCTGAATCTGATATTCTGTCCGTTGATTTAAAAGAAAGGTTTTCTGATTTAAAACAAATTGATTTTCCAACCTGGATGATGCAACCAATGTAGGTGGATTTGTCTGATGTATCAATGCAGTACCAAGAAGAACTCTCAGAAATGAAAAATGATGAGTCAGTTAAAACTTTATTCAATATAAAAGGAGCGATGGCATGGCTTTGTGATGAAACAGAAATTAAATACCCAAATTCAACCAACTTTGCAAGAGAGCTATTGCTACCGTTTCCATCTTCATATTTAGCTGAATGTGGATTTAGTGCCATAAATGATTTGTTACTAAAGAAAAGAAATCGACTGGATATCACAAATCGGGGAGACTTGAGACTGAAGCTGACTAAATTGGAGCCTAATATAAAATTTCTCTGCGGCAAGCATCAAGCACAAGGGTCTCACTAAATTTAGTGCACTCATCTAGAAGTGACTTCACATGGAATGTTGAAATTATTAAACAATTAAATAATAATTACTAAAAATTAAAATATTATAGAAAAATCTTTCATATAAATTATTTTGTACTTGAATTTTAGTTGTCTATTATATGTTTTGAAAATTTACTTTCTGTTTTTTTCTTAATAATTTCCTAATGATTTCTTCCTAAAACCTAAGTCTTGTGTCCTGAACAAGTTGTAATTAGGCTTCATTTAGGGAATAATTCAATTTTTGAATATAAAAAATATGTATATCGGTGTTTCCCAACGTTACATAGGGGGCATCAGAATTTTAGAAAGACTTAGGTGGGGCATGGTAAAAAAAAAGGTTGGGAAACACCGTTTTAAATATTTAAACAGTTTTAAAATTCGATATTTATTTAAAACATATTTGTTTCCTATAAATAAAATCGGTTTAATGCTACTGATTGTCACTCCCTGAAGTTTAAGGTAGTTAATTCTGCATTTTTATCCTTTAATTTCTGAAAAACCTACAAATGAACATCAATTACGAGCTGATGGTTAAGATTAAGGAATGGATAAGAGATGTTTTTTTAAAAGGCAGGGGCATCTTTATGACACTTAACTCAGCAGTTCCTTTTATTCTCACAAATAAGTGTTAAATAAGTTTGGAAGAAGTGCCATTTCTCTAAATTTCCTGTGAGAAACAGTAGCTAATTACACTCTGAGTAAATAATGCGAAAGGAGTGGGAAAAAATTCAACCACGCTAGTGCTGTCGAGGTACTCCAGACAAGTATTTTAATTACGTCGAGTTTCGGTAATTGTTTAAATACGAAACTTTCTGTGCCTGCCGAACTTAAATGAGCTACGACAAAAGCGAATCAGACGGTGATTACAAAGCTTACTTTGCTCAGATATCCACTCAGGAGAAACCCAGACACTGATAAATACCAAGCAAAATAGATCAAGTTACTGCTTTCGAAATTAGAATAAAACGTGAGACAAGTAAAAAGAATATGTTTGAGTAATGATGCTCTCAGATTACAGAATTACAAATAGGATGATATTTTTTAAATACTGTAGTTATTATTTAAAAATTACAGCAACGGGTAATCAATCAGCAATGGTGTTAGTCCGATTGTGCTATACCTCTTGTCCAGGGTTTAGAGAAAATAGGTTATCTACGCTTCTTGTCCTTATGTACTGATGTGTTTTTTTTTTGTTTGTTTTAATATTATTAGTAGTGGTAGCAGTTTTTGTTCAGGTCCAGTTAGAATATTACATTAATTTATTATTTTTTCTCATTACTGGTACTTTATCAATACCTGATATCTGACGTGATACCGGTAAGTCCAGAAAGAGATTGTCATGTCAGTATCTCTTTAAAATAAACAAATTATTCATCTTGGTATTGAACTACTTCAATACCATCTATATACAAGTAGTGCAATACCACGGCAACTCATGGTAAAGGCAAAGTTTGCTCTGCTGTGATCATTCATGAATATATCCTTTATTGCCAAAAACAATTTAAATGACAAACTGACAAAAATATTAATTATTTATTAAATGATATTGAGGCAATAATATGACAAAATTATATAGTCGTTTCCATATATGATTATAAAGTAAATAAATATTACACATCTGAATCACATTAAAAGTTCATCCATAATACATCTATTAATTAATTACGCGAAAAACCAAAACTGAACTATAACTCAGGATGAATATAATATCACATAAGCAAAAAGGCAGAATAGTTTATGTGCATGTTATCCAGTTTTTCAATGTCCACAACCTAGATTTCGGGAACGAAAATTGGGCAGTTTTAGAAATTATCCACAGATATTTCCATATAACAAATCTAGTCAAGCATACGTACTTTTGTTTTAATTTTATCTTCCATTTCACATAAGCAATACCATGAATTAACAATACAATATTCATGAAATTGGAGTGTATAAATAAATCTAGGACAATGCAGTGGTATGTGGGGACCCTGGTGCAGTTCAACCTTTGAAATAAAAGTTCTTTGGAAGTACATCAACCGACCAGAGAAAATATTAAAAAAAAATGTGTGTGTGTGTGTGTGTGTGTGTGTGTGTGTGTGTGTGTGTGTGTGTGTGTGTGTGTGTGTGTGTATTACGACGCCGAACCATTAATGCGGATCCCAGTTCGAATAAACCGGAAATTGTTTAATCGGAAATATTTCCTCCAAGGTCGAAGTGATGGATGAGGCAGGGAGTGCCACCATCAGGTGTCGCTCCAAATAACTACCATTCATCACTGGATGCAAAAAGCGAAAGCTAAACAGGTCCACCTCTATAGCTGGATGACGATAACAAGGAGAAATATTGAATATAGTACATCTGGTGTGGTGTAGGATAAAGTCACTCGCATTTAGGTCTTTGGCAGAAGGGTTCGCTCGAAAAGTTGGAAACTGTCACCAACAATGGCGCTGACCCTAGTATGGCTACCTCAAGGAAAAGGCAAAACCATTCAATCCAACCAACTGGAAGTGGTTCCTGCATGACTTCGCTAGTGACCACCCTGAAAGGAAGAAAAAGTCAACACATGAAACGGAACAGAGAAATTAATGCATTTATCATGAGGTTGTCTGTGACAAGTCAAAGACTGCCTCTGTCGGCGAATGATACCTGACTACCTCAACAAAAACGAAGTAACACCAGATGTCCGTACTGTTATTTACTCTGCCGCTGTAGCAGCCACCAGGATGAGCGGAAAGGAAATCAGAGACCAACAGAAAACAAAACGCAAAGACAAGGAACTACCACCTGGGAGAGAAGCCTCCAGCAGAAGAGCACTAAGAATGAAGATCGGCAAACTGATCCAGTACCAACGGAGTAACAGAAGCAAGAAGCTGATCAGAATTTTGATCATGCTCAAAAAAGACAATGACCACAGCGAAAACGAGACTTATACTCAAAATGTCAACTACTTCGATCCTCTCAAGTAGAACCTCCTTGCATTCAGCAAGCGACTTCTCCGATACAAGTAGAGTGCCCATAGAAAAACGGACAATTAGATATTTGTTGAGAACAAAAGATACTTTTACAGGAACATCGGATAAAAGGAGTAGAAGGGCAACGGGTCCTCCAACCAGAAGGCACTCGAGGAGTTCTGGGGAAACCTGTGGAGCAGCGAAGTTAGCTGTACGTAACGGCCGTGCCCCTTAGATAGACCGAGAACGAAAACAAAATAAAGAACATAACAAGAGATAACAAATTTTAAGATTCAGGAGGAAGAAGTGTGACAGTCGATCAGGAAGTCCCATAACTAGAGTATCTCAGTGATAGATATCATCCACAACCACTGGTACAAGAAGTTCATTAAATTTAAATAAAATTATCATATTCTCTCTCACCTGATATGTATGGATGATATCAAATTTGATGCGACAACTGAGAATCGACTTTAACAGCTAATGTGGATCACCAAAGAGTTCGGTTTCCCCCGAAAAGAACTTGTGGGTAAGACTGCATTCGCACCATTGCTGAACGTAAAGGAACTCGTGTATATTGAATTAAAAGGACGATACAAGAATCTTCCAGCAACAACAGATACCCCATAAAGGTTGGTGATTTTTATTCTCAACTGATGGATCATTTGATGGATAAAATTCTGGAAGAAAATAAAGAAAGAGTGACGTTGAATAAGCCGTGGTTTCTTTTCAGAACGGCTTGTTGCACGTGTCAAGAAATGGATAGAACGTTGGAAGAAGAGAATTATACATGTACATAAAGGTTACTTTATGTACATGTATAATTGTATAAAGAAACTTTATACACATGTATAAAGAAAAGGTAAACGATTCTTAAATGCTCCTTACAATTTCAGTTTTGAGTAAGAGGTGCTTTTTCTGAACTTTTCAAACGCCTCCTGTGGTACAATAATTTAAATTCTTTTTCTGTTCATTTTTTTAATTAAATTAATTTTTGAATACGAGCGATACCTAAAACAATTAGAAACTTAAAAAAAAGAGAATTAATTTATGAAAATATAAAGCTTAATATTTAAATTGTGATGCGTACGTATAATAATCTTTTTTTCATTTATTTTTTTCACTTCCTTCTTTACTGAAAATATTTAAATATATGAATAAAATATATATGAATAAAATAATATATGAATAAAACATAAAATATTTAAATATATGAATATTTTGTTTAAATTTGAAATTAATAAATAATATGCATTTCTGGAAATCTGCGTACAATTAAATAAACGTCGAGTAGAATTTCTTTCTTTCTTTCTTTCTCATTTTTGCAGCGAGTCACCTCACACCTCTGTAAGACACGCTATCGGCAGGCAGTAGGATCACTGTCTCAGCTTCGTGTTCCACAGTAAGAACTCTGGATTGAGTTCCTCTCCCTTAGCGACAAAGAGATGCCCCAAATTCCAGGCAGTCTGAGGAACAGACCTCCCCGCCTTACGCCATCGTCTATCACACGATGCGACACTACCAAAGGAGAGAGAGAGAGAGAGAGAGAGAGAGAGAGAGAGAGAGAGAGAGAGAGAGAGAGAGAGAGAGAGAGAGAGATGCAAGTCAGCAGTTGAGTAATGTCGGACAGAAATAGAAAATTTGATGTATATGGCTGTCATTGTGATGTCCTCAAGAGATGCGAATGCATGGGAAATATTGATTATCATATATTATTTATGGTCTTACAGCGCACGTTTTGAGAAACAGCGAAATTCTGTAAGCAAAGAAATAAAGTTTAGGTAGATTTAAAGCATATTTACTATCAAATCAACATATCCAGCACGACACTTTGATTTCATTCTCCATTGTCTGGGAGAAAGCAAAATCTCTTCTCTTGAGCGAATGTCTGTGAGAATTGCCAATATTTGTGTACTTTTATAACTTCGAAAAGGCTCCTTCACTTTTATTGAAAGGGAAGAACATTAAAAAAAAAAAACACTTTTCGGTCGAGACGTCTTGGACAGGAAAAAGGGTGGTGTACTCGCATATCACACATCAGTGGTATGATTCATCTCCAACGATATGACAAAGTTGTGGATGCTGCTCCAGCTGTTGGACGAACAACCAGATGCTTTGTTTTCAGCACGATGGTGCACCGCCATATTTTCGCAACGATTTTACAATATTCCTAAATGAGTAGGATGTGATGTGCCCACTCTGGCCAGCTTGTTCGTCCAATCTACTCCCACCAAATATTTTCCTCTGAAGCAATTTCAAATATAATTTTGTTGCACCAGTGTCCAACTTTGAATAATTTGTTTAAAAAGGTCGCTTGCTGAGAAGTGTATGGAAAAAATATTGGTTTGATGTATACAAAGTCACCAAAGGAGAGCATACCAATTTATTGTTTTAAAGTTTATAAATTCTCGCTTTAGGAAAATACGCAGGACCTTTAGGACATTTTATGCAAATGAGATCATGGTACGGGGCACGTTCAATAAATTATCTACCTAAGGTACTTCCCATAGTTATATTTCAATGATTCATGATTATCATGTTCCTTCATATCTCAACTTGAATCATACTAATTTTGATCGATTCCACTATGTTTTTAGCTGCTGTAACAGAAAGAAGGAAGACATCTGTATCTAATTACAGATTTGCTGAAATTGGATGGAGCATTGTTCAGTCATAAAGTTTCTCACCAAAGAAGGAAATGGACCAATGGCTATTCATGAAAGGATGGTGGATGAGTTTGGCAACAGTACACCTTTCATTCTAGGTGACATTCTAGTCAAAACAATTCAAGTGGGGATAGAAGCTGTGGAAACTATTTTGCTGAATCGACGTTTAAAAGTGTCCCAAATTTCTGGGGAATGTGGTATTCTGAGGAAACTGTTATAACCATCCTCCCTGAACATTTGGGGATGAGTGAGGCAAGTGCAAGGTGGTTCCCCAGATTTCTAACCCCTGTGCAGAAGCAATTCAGAGTACGGCGTTGTGAGGAGAATTTAGAGCTTTATGGAAGGGACCCTGAAACTTATCTCCAGAATTGTCACGGGTGAGGAAACATGGGTTCATCACTAGGATCCTGAGACCAAACAAGAATCAATGCAATGGAAGCACAAGGGTTCTCCCCAACCCAAAAAGATTTGGACACAACCTTCAGCTACCAAGATTATGGCCACCATTTTTTTGGGATGCTGAGGGAATTTTGTACATTCACTACTTGGAACACAAGCAGACAGTCAATGTGATTCGCATCCCTACTGCACAACCTAAGGGATGTCATAAAGGAAAAACGCCGTGAAAAACTTTCCAAAGTGCTGCCCCTTGACGACAACGCACCAGTGCACAGGGCACATGCTATCGCTGCTGTTTTGAGAGACTGTGACTTTACGGATCTTACCCATCAACCTTACAGTCCGAATCCAGCCTCCAGTGACTATTTCCTGTTTCGATACATCAAGAAAAACGTACGTGGATCCCTTTGCTGATGATAATGAACTGAAGTCTGCTGTTTCTGCGTTCTTTGATGGATGGGACAAAGAATTTTATTTGTCTGGTGTTTCTTCATTGCCAACCAAATGGAACAAGTGTATTGAAATTCAGGGGACTTGCATTGAAAAATAAAAACAGATTTTTGCCTCTATCTCATTTTCTTCATAGGTATGTAAAGAATTTATTGAACGCTCGTCGTAAGTTCTTTTTAAAGGTAGTCTATTCTGATATAGAGTGTCATAACTTTTGCTGGTTTAGTGTAGAAAGTCATAAATCGTTCCAAAACCTGGTTGGCAAGTTCATTCATTATTTAATCAGATGTAAGGCTTTTTTAAGCGCATACTGAGTTTCTTTACAGCAAGTGATCTTCCAACTTCTTTACACTTCCAAGAGATACATCGCACTATAAATGATTCAGATGTAAGCAAACATTACTATCTAATTAGACATATATCAGTAGTTCTACACGTCTCTAGGATTCCATATACATTCTTTACCTTTTCCCTCAATTATTATCTTTTTTCCCCTTACACACACATTCTATCGATCTCACTCTGTCTCTCTTTCTCTCTCTCTAGATCTCTTATATCGGTTTCCAACTACAGTGTTTACTAAACTGTAAATAATTTTGCTGTTCGCATATTTTCCAATCCCGAATCGTTAATAAAAGTCATTCGAGTCTTCACCTTCATCCTTTTATTCTCATTTCTAAATCCTTAAAGAAAAGAAGAGGAAAGATGTATCTAACCCATCCATTACAGAGCCAATTAGGGAACTTATCAGTTAATGATAGTTTTTCCAAATCTTCAAGGATTTCATTTAACTCCTTCAGGCTGAAAGACGTATCATTTATTTTCAGATAAAGCCCCGCGTGTCAGAAAAGGGGCAGCTCGATATTTCTGTAAGGTGTAAAAGCTCGCTGCAGGTAGCAGTATTCATGTAAAATCTTCCACCGAAGCTGGCGCCTCCTTTGAGAATTCTGTACCCACCTGGTATCAATGAATTCTTTCTCCGCTGCCTATTGGCCTTACCGGTTCAATTATTAGGTATTGGGTTTTGATTACATCTACCAAATGTACGGTTGCCATAGTAATAGAATCTTTGATCCCACTTCCCAATTTATCTTGCTGTATCACTATAATTAGATCATTTTAATGTATCGGTATTAGTCTGATATTTGCCATATGGTGCACAGAGAGCCTTAGGCTTTTGCTGCACCAGCGAATCTTAATTATTCTGGTCCGAACACCCATAGCAAAGCCCTAACAGGTCTTCTCAATTGTTACGAATAAATAATTGTTAATTTTCAGTGCATGCGCGACGCATGCACTGAAACATTATTTTACAATTTGCAAAAGAGAAATTTTTCTAGGGAAAAATCCATGTAACACACCGCACTAATAAATGTAGTACTGCTCTTAAAATATCACTGCTCTCACAATGAAACTGCTTTCTGCATTCGCAAAAATATCTCATTTTATATTCGATAACCTCATGTCCTTTGTTTCCACAGTTACCACTTCATTCTGCAGCCACTTTCCCACGTAAGAGGGAAAATCAACAAGAGTATTTATCCTCATCTAGAAATATGAGTTAGGGATTCGATATTATGTATATCAATACTAATGAGTCTCATAAGTTAATCTATATCACTTGTTTTTATAGATCCATTGATTATTGAACTAGAGCCACGAATACAGCGAGAGGTGGTATGATGGAGTAGGTTGGGGTCCGATCTGTTTTAAAATTTCTTCATTTCAAAGGCAAAGAAGCAAAACAAATCCATGAGGAGATGAATGATGTATATGAAGAAGATTTCCCCATCATATGAGACTGTGAAAAACTGAAAAAGACAGTTAAGGTGTTATGGGTCAAGTAGGATGCACGATGACCCAAAGAAGAATGGAGAAGACCCATCTCAGCCAGAGATTCTGCCATTTTTGTTAAAGTGAACAGCTAGACTCTGAAGACAAACGCGTGACTATAAAGTTTAAATATATCAAATAAAGTGAACATTAACCATGAGTCTGTTTGCATCATAATGAATCAGTTCCTGAGGTGGCAGCTCAATGTATTCCGAGATTGTTAACACCTCCTAAAAAGCTCCATAGGAAAGAGTGTTCAGCGCAATTGTTGGAGCTTTGTATATATAGAGAGAGAATGTTGAGGAATTTTGAAAGCACCGTAACGATAGATGCATGTTGGGTTTGTCACCATGACCAAGAAACAAAACAGATGAGCAAACAATGAAAACATCCATCTTCATCAATCCCCAAAAAGGCCAAAGTTCAATTGTCGACCAACATAGTCATGTTGCCAGTCTTCAGGCTCTAAAGATATCATCCTTACAGATTACCCCAAAAGAAAACGGTATCACTGGAAAGTACCGCAGAAACCTCCTGGGAAAGTTAACAGAGGATATCAAGTTAACTTTCGAGGAACTATCCAAAGGTGTCTGCTTCCAAGCCGACAATGTTCCTGCTCGCAAGGCTGCTCTCGCAATGGGTTTTGCAATCGATGTTGCTTTTAAAATCTGCAGCACCTGCCTCATTCTTCCAACCTATCACCTTTAGACGTCATTATCTTCCCTAAAATGAAGAAACCATATGGGGCGACAGATTTCATACTGATAAGGAAGTAATTAATGAAGACAAGGCTCGTTTATTGCTCAAATGAGGAGTTCTATTCAAGAGGTCTGGAAGAACTAATCAACAGATGCCTAGCTTTAGAAGACAGCTACACGGAGAAAATGAAATATCCAACCCAGTTTCAAATCATTAACTCAAATATTTTAGGGTGAGGGAGGTTGACTGCCATTTGCGTTCATAGCGCTATTATTTTCAACTTGCTGAAACAGTTACCATTCTCGCTGAAAGTTTCCAATATCTCTATTTTCTTCTCGAAATCTAAACCAGACAGTTCAAACATGATACCAATTGTTTGCCACCGCCACTTCTAATTTGATTTTCTTTTCATCAGTGACCGAAGATTCGATTAAAGGAACATATCGTCTAGGATTGGCGTGGTTCTAGAAAAATCGAATTAAGAAGTCATTTGAAACATAATTGTACCATATCGATCACACTTTACTTTTAAATTGTTTTCGACTGTTTATTGACAATAATTTCTAACCCCTTCATTATTTAGTTCTTATATTCGCGATCAAAAGAGGTTTACAAGTTCAAAGTGAAACATTCTAGGGGTGAAACTGTAGTTACGTGTTTCTTTCTAAGAAAGTTTTGATAAATCTATATTTTTACTACATGACTCAAGCATTTTCATAAATGGTATTGATTAATTATATCGCGACGCTACTATTTTGAGGCCCTCGCGAGTAGCACAGTTCGTAGAATCACCGTCCTCCCCACCCCAGGTGGAAATGACCTGAGTTCGAGTCCCGTCGGCGAAGGTGAAGAATTGTTATGTGCCTTTTTCACAACGTGGTTGAGTTAGTCGGTTTCAGGCGAGGGTAGCATGGATTGTTCTGCCAGAAATTCAGGTTTTTCGTCCAGCAAACAGAAAATTGACCTACTGACAATATACAGGCAGCATTATGGCCTTAGTCCATAAAACCTGATGCTCCTAAAACCCAACTACAACAGCAACAGGCGCTCGAATAATTTGCTGATGACGGAAAGGAGTGCTATTGGTCTGTAGGATTTCGGTTGCTCTGGTGGCTTGGAAAGATTCTTTCGGGTGAGACGGAGGTTGGCCTCATTTCAGGAGTCCGGAAAAGTACCAGCAGTAAGGCAAGGGTTTAATAAGTCAAGTAGCAGTTCGGGTTCAGCTTCAGCAGTCTTTTTCAGAAACTCTACTTCGATAAAATCCTGGCCAGGGCACTTTCTATGTCTTTCATCTTACAGCTGAACATCGTCAGCAATGAAAGATCTTCGGTTTTGTAATTTATGTAGGCACTGTTGTCAGTGCCTACATAAATCGTATTCTGGAAGAAGAGCCCATCGAGGATGTTGCTAATGGAGTGTTCCCAAAAAAAAAGTGTAGTGGTTCCTATGGGGAAGGGAGGCTAACTGTAAAGCTGTTGATCTCTCCACATGGAAGCTCGTTGGTAGTTAGCTTATTTACGATACCTGGTCAGTACTACCGGGGGGAGGGGCTTAACAAGGTGTTCCCAGGGCGCCTTCTTCCTTCGACAGATGAGGGTAATATATTCATTTCTGACTCTACGATTGACATCACAAAAAATTATGATATTAGGGTCACCCGTAAATGATTACATCTACCCATATATGAATTGTGTCTGTAAATTGCGGTGTTCTGTGGTCGATTTGCCTGTTTTGCTGGACGAAAAAAACCCAGTTTCTGGTGAAAAACTGGGTTTTTTTCTGCCAGAGAAAAATCTACACCTGAGACCGATTAACTCAGCCACGCAGTGAAAAAGGCCCATTAAAGTTTCTCGCGTCGTCGACGGGATTCGAACCCAGGCCTTTTACACCCAGTGTGGGGCGGACGGTGATGATACCACTGTGCTACCAGCGCAGACTACGATAGGCATCACAGAGGGTGTCCACCTTGTACTACTGCCAGGATGTGCAGATTCTTCAAAATGCTCTTCGGGCAGAATGGACTTCCCGATGGAAGCTTGCCAATTCGGGACATCACCACCGACTGGCATTCGGACATGTGTTTTTCCTTTTAATCGCTGTGTTGCTGTCATCAAGTATGATTTTAGTGTCCTTCTTTTGATGTTGGTTGGGCTTCATCAGATCGGTCTGAGCGGTTTCATAAAGTATTGCTTGCAAGGTGTTAGTGAATAACGTCTAGTTGGCTTCATTGACTGCAAATATGGCGATAGTGAGGCGAGAAAGCGGCATGAGACCAAGAGAACGTAGAAGAGAGAAGATAATCGTCCTGTGGTCTGACGTCGTCCGGGTGTCGTTGACGCGCTGGGGTGAAATTAGAGGCAATGGATCTTGTGGCAGCAGTAACGTCGATAGCAGCCTCCCACAAGGTGTTACCGAAGGAAGGTGGTCCGTTGTGGGTACCAGATCCATCAGCTGTTCTGCTGTACCATGTAGGGAATTACAGTTGACATCTGTGCAGAGGAAAATCTTACCGTGTGGAAGGAGGATCACGACGGTCTGCAGGTATCTGATTGCCAAGGCCATGTCTTTCCGTGGTCCTCAGTACATCTAGATGACATGGAGGGAGCACACGGAACCAGTGATTTCGGCACACACCGTCCAGGGACAGCAATGGGCTGAATCTTAATTACAGCGATAGCCTGGAATGCGAACTTGGACAGCTGCCCAGGGAATATCTTCATAGGTTTGGATAATTCTGTAAGTCAGGGGGTTACCCCCTGTCCTACTTAGCGTATGTATACGGTTCTTGTATGAGAATGAGGTCCAAGTTTTCTTCATCTACTTTTAGCCAATTTGTTCGGCAACTGCCCTGGCGCGTTGAGCATTAATTTGTAGGAATTTAATGCCACTTGTATCGTAAGATACAACTCCTCCTCGTAACATTGTGATAATATGAACTGTGTAAAATTGACCAGACATCTGAGTAAAGTGTTGGCTGTGTGAGTATGTGTGTGTGGTGTGTTTGTACTGGCCACTTGGCTACCCGAAAATTTTACAAACCTTTTCCTAAAATGAATCATGCATTGCTTCATTATTTAAGTCTCTTATCTTATATGTAATAGGCTTAGCCTTCAAACTTCAGAAATGACAAATACTTTCTCAGTAAAGTTATATAAATAATCTTTTATCAATACGCCAAATTATTATAGACTGCTTATTTGATTTTCAGCTTTACTCGTTTCTCTACGTTCATTTTAACAGATCTAAGATAAGAATTATTATAATTTGAAACTAGTTTGACTAATACATCTATCCACTTCCTAGCATTATTAGCTATAAAGTATTTCCACATTTTTGTTTCGTGAGTTCTATTAAACCTTTCTACTGTTTGAGCTTTCTTTTCTATAATCTCAGTAGTAATGAACGTTATATTTTTAAAAAGCTGTTGCGTTTTTCTATTTATAAATGCAGTACCTCTATAAGTCTGCATTTTTTTCAGGAATTCGTTCTGCAAATATAATCTGAAAAGCTTTAGACATCTCGTCACCTCTTTTCTTCTTAATAGGTATAGCCCATGCATACTTAGAAAACACATCTCTGACCGTTAATATGGAGTTTGTGCTATTGTTAAACGATCTGTATTCTTGCAAATCAACTAAATTTGCTTGAAAGTGATCATCTACATGAGTGGCATAAACTGTCTTCTTAAATTTTCTTTTTAACAGGTTTATGTTTTGTATATGCATCTTGCTGTTGTAAAAGTCTTCCTCATTTTAGGAAGGATGTAGAGCTGCTGGAACGAGTAGAGAGAAGGGCAACGAGATTGGTGAAGGGAACAAAGGGGTCCTCTTAACAAGAAAGGCTTACGTTCTGCAAATTGCAACCTCTGAAGAGTAGGTACCTGCGAGGTGATCTTGCTGAGGTGTATTATGGCCTTGAATGGTTCTAGCAAGCTTAATGCTGTTGGGATTGTTCCTTTTGCTCAGATTACACAGTTGAGGGGGCATAAATTCAAATTGAGGAAAGGCAGCTGTAGAATAGATGTGCGAAAATTTGCCTTTAGCCAGCGGGCAGTTGATTGATGGAACAAACTTTCATCTGTCGTTGTGGAAGTTGATAGCTTAAAAACTCTTTTATTTCTTTTACAGGTAGATTTGTGTTTCTTTGTAATTCTAAAATACCTGAATAACCTCTTAACGGGTTATAATACAGATTCTTTAAGCTATCGTATAAAAAAAACACTTTTTTAATTGATTAATTTGAGTCTGAGTTGATTGTAAATTATAATTAGGAGATTTAGTTTTTCTCAATTCTTATTCCAACAATTTGTTTATTTTTTTTATATGCGCTAGCAATTTTTATCTTTTGATTATCAGATAAGTATTTTGATTACCAGCTGCCGTTGCAGATGAACTCAACGGTTATTTTGCATCGATATTTACAAATTAAAAACCTTTTGTGGCAATGGGAAATTGTGGGAGTGAAGTTAAAAAATATGTATAATAATATTGAAATTTCGCAAGATTATTTAATGAAAAAACTTTCGAGCCTACAGACCAGTAAGGCTCCTGGAGTTGATGGAATATACCCTATAATCTTAAGGGAGGCGGCAAGCGAGTGCATTGAACCACTGAGGCTAATTATGCGAGCATCACTAGACTCTGGGGAGATTCCCTTGGATTGGAAAAGTGCAAATGTATCTCCCATACATAAGGGTGGCTCTAAAAGTGAAGTGGGAAATTATCGACCTGCCAGTCTGACTTCAGTAGTAGGGAAAATCATGGAGGCAATGATCAAGGGTGGAATTCAGGATCATTTGGATCGAATTGAAATTCTCAAGGATACTCAGAATGGTTTTGTAAAGGGAAAATCATGTTTAACAAATCTGGTTTGCTATTTCGAAAGGGTCACTCACGAGCTGGATTTAGGGAATAATTTCGACATTGTTTATTTAGATTTCAGCAAAGCTTTTGACTCAGTCCCACATGAGCGGTTGCTTTATAAGCTGGAACAGGTTGGAATCACTGGGAAAATCCATAGATGGATAGCAGTAGGATGGCTTCAGGGTTGTGATAAATGGCTATTCCTCAGATTGGGTTGATGTAAGAAGTGGGGTTCTCCAAGGATCAGTATTAGGACCACTGTTGTTTTTAATTTTCATAAACGACATTGATGAAGGGATAGAGGGCGTGATGTCTAAATTTGCAGATGATGTTAAAATTGGTAGAGTAGTTAATGATCACTGTCAAGCTGAGCTTCTTCAGAGAGACCTAGATAGACTTCAAGAATGGTCAGAAAAATGGCAGCTGTGCTTTAATCCAACAAAGTGTAAGGTATTACACCTGGGAAACAGTAATCCCAAAATACCTTATTCACTTGGTGGAGTTCAAATGAATCCAGTACTGGAGGAAAGGGACTTGGGTGTTACGATACGGTCAGACATGAAATTCTCTGAGCATTGTAAACAGGTTGCAAGGAAAGCCCATGGTGTCCTATCAAGATCTATCGAACTTTTGCAAGTAGAGATAGGGACGTGATAATCCCATTATATAAGGCTTATGTTAGACCACACTTGGAATACTGTGTTCACGTATGGAGATCGCACCTAAAGAAAGACATCGAGCTTCTTGAAAGGGTGCAAAGAAGGGTAACTCGCCTGGTGAGATCGGCAAAAGGGCGTCCTTATGAAGAAAGACTTCGAATATGTGGGTTGCAGAGTTTGGAAACTAGACACCTTAGAGGAGATTTGATTGAGGTGTTTAAGGCTCTGAGAGGCATCAGTAAAATGAATGAGGACGGAATTTTCAAGATTATGAATGATGCTAGAACTAGGGGACATAAATTCAAGTTACGGGGGGAAATGTTTAGATTGGACTGCAGGAAGTTTTATTTTAGCCAGCGAGTTATAAATTACTGGAATGGGTTGCCTTCATGGGTGGTAGAGGCCGACAGTTTGGGGAAATTCAAAGGTCATCAGGATAGTACTTTCGGGTAAGGGAAACGCATGGGATGATAGTTAATATCCTTTTTTTATTAATTATTATTATTATTTTATTTATTTTATTTTATTATCATTGTTTTGTTCGGATTTTTTTTTTTTTTTTTTTTGGCTGGTGCAGCATAAGCCATAGGCTTTCTTGCGCCATGCGGCCATTACTAATACGAATACTAAGTAGACGTCATAAGATTGATATGTCATTTATTTCAATTAAATTTATTTATTTGAGATATAATTCACACAATCGTCAATGTTCATTCTGAGTTCGTTCGTTATTTTTCAAGGAAATATTTAGAATTTCTACAATTTGATTTCTTAACTCAGTGCTATTATTTTCAGCTCTCTTTGATGCTATACTCATTTCTAATTTTTCGTAGAGTTCATTCATATTTAAGTATTTACTAGTCCTGATCCTCTATATTCTGATTCTGTTGGTATTAAACTAATAGCCTTCTTATGCTTTCTTAAATGTTCAATCTCTTGATTTATGAGATTCTTATCATCAAGAGACTTAATTTGTCTTTCACCTAAGGATTTTAGTTTAGCAATTAATCTTTTATTTAGTTCTTCTAATTCAGATGTTGTTACTATTAGTATTAATTCACTAGGAATGTTTAATTCACCAGCTTCTAAATATTTTCTGTGTAATCCTTTATCAACGTCGAGCTTGAGAAACTCAATGTATTCAATCGCTTTAGGTTTTTTACCTTCTAAGGTAGCTAAGCTCTCCTTAGCTATAGCTAAGCTATCTTTCGCTATAGCTAGGCTATCCTTAGATATACCTTCAATACTTTAGTTATACTTGTAGATATAACTTCTACCTTTTCTGTATCTGCTTTCTGAAATTTCATAATATCCTCTGATACAAGTTCTTCTTCTAGAAGTTTGTTTTTATTATGGGCTTTAATATTCTTTGGATTCTCTGCAATTAGGTACTATATATATATCATAAATTAGAAAAGGTGAAAGAGGACCTCCTGGTATAGGAGGTCCTCTTTCACCTAAATAATCCTGAGCATGATATGGATTAAACAATTAAAAATATGTCGATGAGAACGTTAATCATATTACAGAAAGAATGCAGGATGAAAAACTCACTCAGTTAATCTTAATGATTTCAGTATGCAAATTTCACTCATATTGGCTGAATTTTTGGGTTGAAAATTTGGTTATTTCCTAGAAATATGAGTTTATTTGTAACTTTACTCCAACATGCTTATAATAATTAGGCCTGACGTATCCCAGTGGTCAGCAGCGAGAGTGTATAGCACGCGTTCCTTGAGTGGACCGGGGCTCAAGCCCGTGACTACTAAATACGATAAATATTTGTATTGACGATTTATTGTAAACTCTACTGACTTGGTTGTCGTACCGGAGTATAAACAGAAATTTATTATAAAAGTTAAGGCTAAAATCTCAAAAGGGTATTTTGTATCCATCTGTACACATCATGTTACCCATACATATGACCTTGTTTCTTTTCAAAAATAATTGCGTTCCTTTAATAACTATAAAAAAGAAAAATATTTTATATTAAACCTAATTATTAAAGCACTTATGCTGCCACATTAATCACACATAAAAAGTTGATTTTAATATTCTCTTTTCCCAAACAACAAACCTTTTGGGAATTGATAGCCGCTATCGTTTAATATCCAAAAAAATAGGTAAAACAAATAATTACAAACTCCTCTTTTTATAAACAAAATAGCTCTTTTTATCAAACTTCGAAATATCCTAAGATATTGCTAATCAATTTTTCTACAATAAACATTGTATATAATCAATTTTAAACGCAGTAACAAAATCGCAGGTGGCGCTTGAGTATTCTGAACAATGATTGGCTACATTATTCACTGTCAGTGCTCAGCGCTCTAATATCCCGGACCCGCTGGAGAGCCACCTGCGATTTTGTTACTGCGTTTAAAATTGATTATATACAATGGTTGTATATAATCAATTTTATATACAACCATTTATATACATCCGGACCCGCTGGATGTAGTGCAATACCGGCGGGCAGGACTAATATTAGTGGAATTGTTCCCTAGGGTTCAGTGTTGGGTCCATTGTTGTTTTCTGTATCATTAATGACATTGATGGTGGTATAAGGAACGGCTCGCTATTTTATGTTTCTACTTCAAAATACAAGGAAATTTGAAGATTTTATGTAACAATCTGAAAGAAAGACGCCTGATAATCTGTAATGACGATTTTATTGCCCATTATTCCATTCCGCAGGGAGGCGTTCTCTTCTCACTGTTATTTGCTTCAGTTCTGGAACCATTTTTTGCATCCCATAACGACAACATTATTTCATAAGCAGATGACCTGAAATTCTTCGTCACTCGTCACATCTAAAGATCTACAACAAGTTAAGCAAACAAATCAACGAGCCAATAACACAATAAATGAACTGGAGCATTACCTCGACTGTATTGGACTACGTTTAAACTCGAGCAAGTCTGCCCAGATGACAATTACAAAGAAAAAGAGCAGAAACAATATCTCTATGCTGCTAAGCGGATGCGAAGTTCCAAAGGTTAAATCGTACGTAGACCTAGGCCTAAAATGGGACGAGGGACTAACATTCTCCGAGCACTTTTATTACATCAAAGCTAAAACATGTGCAGCGCTCTGGGCTGTCAAACAAGAGTTAATTTGCATTAGAAACCCAAATCTTATTAAAAAGTATATCTTGAAATGTATACTTCCCATCCCACTGTATGCTTCATAGATTTAGTTCTCTGCCCCAACCAGCAACCTGAAAGCTTTCCTAAGTAATGAATACTGGCTCTTGAGATGGCTGAACAGTATCTCGAATTACTCATTTACTCTCTCTAGAGTTATCGTTCTTTCCAACCTCAGCATTCCTCCCTGGAAACACACAATTAACACAACATTTTCACATTAGCCCAACTGCTAACAGGAATATTAGACGCTCCCAGTATTGACAGCTTGTTTCACTCTCGTCGAGAAGCCACCAGTATTGCTGAAACAAGACATCCACTTCAAAGCAACTTAAAAAACTGGACAGCCTAGGTCGCTTTTTTCCAGCAAACCCAATAGAACTCTTCAATGAAGTAAGTATTGAATCGGAAAAGCTGTGTAACGCAAACGCCTACAGATTGCAAGTCTTCATCGTCTCTTGTAACTGTAGTGCACAGCCACTCTCTGCTTAAAAACTGCATTTAATATGATCCCTTTTATCTATATACTCTCGGTATTCTAGATGCCAACCTAAGATGTCAAAATTTTAAATATTCTATGATGTTCAACGATGCCAAAAATTTTAATATTCTTTTATAAAATCATGATTATTCATGAATTCTAAAATTCAACCTTTCAGGGTGAACGTCCAATGGACTTTGTAACCTTTTGCTCACGGGTCCGCTTCACTCCTTAGAATGTAACTCTCACCCTTCTAGCCAATAGCTGTTCCAGGGGTGTCTCTTCAACAGAGAAATAAACTGATAATAATAATAATAATAATAATAATAATAATAATAATATCGGGCTTAATGTCCAAGTTTGAACACGATACGAAGAGACGATACGATACAGGTCGGCAGGGTTCTTAATGACCGCATGCTGCTTAAACAGGATCTGGAAATGTTGAGCAGATGGGCTGAGAGGTGGCTACTGAAGTTTAACATTGAAAAATGTAAAGTACTGGTTTTGGGAAGCAGTAACCCAGAGTGACGCATCAACTGTGTGGTACCGGTCCGCCATCCCAGTATAGCACAACGCGGTAAAAAAATAGTTCCCTACACTATATATATGTTCAATGGAGTGTCGCTTCATTGAACATACATTTATTGTAGGAAATTATTTCATATCATAAATAACAAAATCTCCAGAAGAATCAGCGTCATGGAAATGAACACTGTACCATGACGCTGATCCCAATTCTACCAACTGTGCTATCGAGGAGGACAAATGGACTGATGTCAGCAACAACCGCTGCCTGATGGCAGTTCTTCATGTTTAAGTTTCCACAGCGATTTGCACTTTCTTTCGCAATCACCAGCATGCGGAAACTTCATAAAATTCTCTATAAAATCTTCCAACTGCTTTATTTTGATATTTATGATTATTTTTTTAAATATGCACTGTATGCACCAGTTATGTAATCAATCTGAATTATAGGAATCTATCCGAAATTATCCTTGGGAGCAGAGTACCGTCAATGTTAATTACCCCTTCCACCCACCACACTCCACTCAATATGTCAGAATTACCATTAAGGGACAATTCACTAAGTGCAAATCTCTAAAAAAATGTACCGCTATCGTCTACCCCCCAACACCTTAAATCCCGCTGATCTCCAGTACGCAGTAGAGTAAAACGGGTCCACACGTTTTACTCTACTGCGCGACAAAATTTGCCACCACAGTAAAACTACCAGCGCCGGAGTAGTACTGTTTCGCTTCCTTCCACCAAGTCCCTACCCCCCTCCGTAAATTCCTAAAAGGGTCCACTCCTTGAAACACCACTTAATGATAACGACTACATATCACGCCCATGTTCTGACGAAGTTAATCCGCAAATCAACTAAAGCCAACATTCATCGACAACGCAACCACCAAAGGACGCCACTGAAGAACTTCATCGAACCATCACAAAAACTGAACGAGTACCACTGCTTGTGGTACCTTATTCCGTTTTCGTGGTTATATTTGCTTTTTCTTTTTGAAAAACCGTGATTCTCTGGTATCTTCGGAAAGACGCCCGATGCGTTTCCGAATGTGCAAAATTCCAAAAAGAAACGACCGGTTGTTGCTACAACCACCTCCATTCTAATGAAAGGTAACCATCAAGAAAAAAATGCAGATTTTGATTATCCTAACGAGTAGTACAAACGAAACTGGTCGCCCTAATAGGGGGATAGAGACAGTTTTCAAATGACAACTACCTCTCTCACTCTCTGCTTTCGATGAATGTTTCTAAGAGACATCGTTCTCAACGCTCCTCGGTAATGATAATCACCAAATACCACCGGTGAAGTTTATTTATACGATTCAACTACAATAGAGTGGATCAACAACAATTGAACAATTTTCAACAGTGTTCATGCAGAATATTAACAATATCAGCTGATTTTGCTGTGACGTCAAACCAGAGAGATAACTTATTCCCTTTGAGTTCAGACATTTTTTTAACGTTGTTCTAAGATATAAAAAGAGTTTCTTTCTTAAAGCAAAACGAAGAAGTTTCGAAAAGTAAAGTAACCTTTCTAAATTTCAATATTTACTAACCTTCTGTTTTACTCATTTGGCCAAATAATGGTACTACCCCTGTCTCTCCACGGTAGGGATGGCCCTGGTGAAAAGACACCACGTAGGATTGAAAAGGGATCAAACTAATGATACAAAACTGGAGAAAGTTAAGACCAATACATCTGATGACTCTATGCCAATAAAGTTCTCCTTGAACTAACGAATAAGTCCTCTTAAGAACAAACGGAAATTATGCCCAACGAAATCGAAGATATGGTTTTTAAATTCAAATTAGGCTACGGCAAACTAGGAGGACCCGTGCCACCTCAGAAGAAGAATAAGGGTTGGCAGGGGAGGAGAGAAGAAAGTGCTGAATCCATCCCCGCCAGGGGAAAGGGAGTAAAGGTACCAAGAAAGGCAGCCCGGTACAGATCGACATCAGGCATTGGCAGTAGAGAGCTCGTGAAGAGTACTACATTCGTGATTCGTCATCAGCTTCCGGGTGCTCTGAATGGTGGTTGGCTATAAGTGCTCTCCTTCTAGCAATGAGTTTCTATGCAAAGATGGTAAGGGCTTTGCGTTCGTGTTCCGAGTATTGGTAGCAATCATACATGGGATGTTGCCATGTCTCCTTGCGGCTAAAGAGGCAACGGGGATCCTCACTGATTCGGAAGCAATACAATTTTCAATTAAATGGCCGTGCCCGTTGGGCAGAAAGGTTGCCCGGTTGGAAACAACTTGGGAGTTTTCGAAAGACTCTGTTTACTCTCGGGAGGAACTTCTTGGTGATTTCCCCTTTAGTGGACTCTGTCTACCGATCCTGCCATCCCTGTCGGAGATGGCCGAGCAGACTGGTTATTTCAACCTTCCTGTTGTTGACGAAGTCCAACGTGTACTTGAAGATAGTACTGTACACGGTATTTCTTTTGCCATATTATAAGTCAAGGCGCATCGAATGATTTCCAAGACCAGCGGGACGACTCACGCCAGAACCTGGAATGCGTACGTCATGACTGTCGAGACAGCTCATGTGATTGTTAGAATTATTGACCGCTGAATACTGTCCAAGGTTCTTCTATTTACGACTGTGGTTACCTTTTTGTACCAATCCGTTGAAGCGCATGTGATGACCAGCATGAAGAAAGATTTCTCGTACAGGAACAGAGTCCGCTTGTTTAGCCCTAGTCCCTCCTGGTCACACTTGCGACAATAAAGAATATTTCCGTATTTTCTGTTTAATGTAATTTATATGGAGCTGAAAAGACAGATTTTTGTCAATGATGGTTCCGAGATATTTGATTTCAATAGCAAGTTTTATTGTATTGCCTTTGATTTTCACTTACGGTGGTCTGGCAAACAAAAATCTCTTCCCTTTGTAAGTTGATGATGGTTGGTTGGTTGGGTTTTATTGGCGCATTAGGAACTAAGGCTATAATGCGCCAAATCCGTAAGTTGATGAAAGCAGGACTGCATCGGTACTCCGTAACTGAAAACAAACTTCATGGACACTTTCTCCTCCTCTGTTATCTCAAAGACCTTTGCATTATTTTCTCGAGTCAGTTTTTTCCCTTCCTTTCTTACATCTATATCAAGTGTACATCTTACCATTCTGTGATCACTTCCAACATTTACCTTATTCAGGACGGTAACATCATTCACAATATATCTTCTGTTAGTGAGGATGAAGTCGATTTCATTAGTTGTTAATCCGTTTGGACTCCTCCATGTCCACTTTCTGTTCACCCTTTTCTTGAAAAAGTGTTCATTACTGACAGTCCTTGAGATTCTGCAAATTCCACAAGCCTTTCACCTCTTATTTCTTTCACCAATTCCAAAATTTCCTATAGTTCCTCTTTCTGCGCTGTTTTGCCTTTTTCCAACCTTAGCATTGAAGTCCCCCAAAATAATAGTAATAATAGTGTAGTGGGTTTTCTGCTCATCTAGAAGACTCTCAATTTCGGTGTACATTTCTTCAACCTCTTCATCATCATGGCTCGCTCGATGTTGGTGCATAAGTCATTATAATCTTTAGCATGTACCTCTTAGAAATCTTGAGTATTAGTCTTGACACCCTCGGTGATGTACTTTTGAATTCCAAAATGTTGTTTTTTAAATCTTTATGGACCAGAAACCCAACTCCACCTTCACTCCTTTCACTGTTTCCTTGGTGTACAGCAGATTTCCACTTGATAAACTTATAAGTGATTCATTTCTTCTTCTTGTTTCAGCCAAACCGATGATATTCCAATTTTCTAATTCCTTAAGTGTATGAAACGGTAAGTGTATGAAATATTAACTTCACAAATGAAAATGAAATAAGTTAAAGGTGATTTTTGAGTGCTGTTTCAGAATTTATAAACGTTTTACTCTGAATCGATGGGAAACATTTTTAAACTGAAGGTTTCTAATTGCTTAATATTCTATTCATAAAAGTCCTTACCGAATGCTCATTGCCAAGTTGGAAGAAGGAGTTCCTTTGGAGTTTCAACAATTTTAAAGGTCCCAATCACAATAAGACAGAGACCAATTCACGAAGTAATTCAGGACTGTTCAGAAAAATCAGAACTTAACGGCAAATGCATAACAAGGTCTACGTATCCAATTATGGATATCGATGAAAACAATTGCAAAATATCACTTCCGTTATGTCAAAATGTTTTAACTAAAAACGTTTTAAGGCTGAAAGCAACAAATTATGGAAAATTGACTAATTGAACAAGTTAAGGTGTGGCATAATTTTAGTTTGTATTAAATCATCGAAGTAAGTGGCATCGTTTTGTGATATTCTCGTATTTCTAATTTCTTCACAACGAGTTATTAATCATATGGTGCAAGAAAGCCTGAGGCTTATGCTGCACCAGCCAAAAAAATTCCCAATTACCCTAAGATAGATAGAGAGAGAGAGAGAGAGAGAGAGAGAGAGAGAGAGAGAGAGAGAGAGAGAGAGAGAGAGAGAGAGTAATAGAAGGGAATCACCAAGAAAGAGAAGAATGAATATATCCAGCTCAGGACCCTAGTTGTACCAAGCCTATACTCACCAGATGTGATCCCCTGTGTTGCCCTAATATTGAACTACCTAGAACAAGTAATGCTTCTTCATTGGATTCTCTGCGGATACCATCACCCCTGGATGGTGATATCTCCCGGGAATAAGTAACATTAGTCTTCTCAGTGGTGAAGCCTTTCTTATTGCAGGTAGTGCAATTTTAGGGCAACTCGTTGTGAAGGCATTCACAATATCAGATGTAAAAAACGATGCCATTTCACCTACGTCGGGGTTTACTACCAACTAAAATGATTCTTGGCAATAACTTCTTCGAATACCAAATGATTATATTGTTTAATATTCTTTTTTATATAAAAATAATTATTTTCAATATTTAAAAAACGTATTAAGTGGAAAAACGTCATTATAATACACTGCGTATTCTTTATGTGGGTAAACTTTTTACACATGGAAAATAATACGTATATTAACAATAATATACATATATTTTTTATTGAAAAAACATATTTATATATAAAATTTAAAAATATATTTATATATAAAATTTAAAAATAAATTGTATATATATACGATTTTTTTTTTCAATTCTGAAAAGTGTTTTCGCTTAATAAAATAAAATAAAGATACATGTTAATATTAAATTTCGAAAACTGTATGTATTTAAATTTGTAACAATATATTAATCGTTTTTTTTTTTTTTTGAAGATATTGAAAAACGTTAAAATTAGAAGAGTTTATTTCTTAATCCATCAAGAATAATAAAAATACTATTAATTAACTATAATGTAATATAAATTAACTGTATTATCACTAATAATATTAATTAACTGTAATATTGATTGTATATTACTAATACGTACTGTAATGTTAGTTAACTGCAACATTGTCTATCATAAATAAAATAAAATATTCGTTAGATGATTTTATTTTTTATTATTTTATTATTAATTTTAGTATTATTATTTTTTCAGTAATGATCACACGAAAACAATCAACGCCTTCACAACGAGTTGCCCTGACATAGCACTACTTTTTTCGAAAAATATCTGATTTGTGTCATCACATTTGTGTCTACTGATTGGTGACTTTAATATTAACATTCTTCAAAGTTCTTCCTCTCAGGTGCAAGACCTCCTAGATGTCATTACTTCAAATGGTTTCTCTGTTCTTACTGATGGAGATATCCCGACTAGAATGGGAGAGTCCCACATTTCCCTTCTTGACTTCGCAATTGGGGAATGCTCTCTCACGTATGCAATACTTGATACAAATATTTCGGATCATCGTTCCAACTTAATGGTAATCGAAAATAAAATAAATGAAGCAGAGATCATGCACGCTTTCAAATCTCTCACTCCACACTCTCTCAATCAGCTTCGTCACGACCTGCAGCAGTCAACGTGGGATGGAGGGCTTGCCACAAGGGATCCTGAAATTGCAATTAACTGCTTTTTTAAACATATCCTAAATAGCTATGAAAAATACGTGTCATATATCAGGAGATCAGGGAATAAAAAGGCCACCAGGCCAAGAGGGGAAATATGCCCGTTCATCTCAAACAATATTTGTAATATGTTAAAGAAAATTTGAATAAGCTTGAATAAGCTGAATAAGCTTGCTCTCTTGCATCATATGCCTCTACTAATGCTAATGCTAATGCTAAAAGAAACGACAGCCTTGCAAGAATTGCTAGAGCAACAGGAGTCGAGGCAGATAAAATTAAATACACAACGTACAGAAAGAAAGTCACTGACTGCATTCGGTCAGAGAAAAGAAAATACTTGTTCTCAACTTACAGGTATCATAACAAGCAAGAAAAAATGGACAGTTTTGAACAAACTATTACCGGGAAGGAAACTGAAATCACGAAGCTACATTGGAGATGTAGTTGAAAACGAGGTGCTCATTTCAGATGACGAGCTAAAAGCCACTGCCTTCTGTAATCACTTTAATTCAAGTGTGAATAACCTCTTTGAAGACGAACTTAATTTTAGAGACAACGAAATGAGAGAATCTGCCAAGTACTCAATCAGAAACTCTTTTTCTCGTTCCTCTCTCCGATCAAGAGATTTTAGAAGCAGGGAATCAATTGAAAGAAAAGGGAGCCTTTGGCTTTGATGAAATATCTCCGTCTCTGGTGAAAAAGGTCCTTAGCTCAATTCGTATGCCACTGAAATATATATTCAATCTCTCCTTTCAATCTGGTAAATTTCCTTCTCAATTCAAAAAAAGCAATAATCATCTCTGTTCCAAAGGGAAACCGTTGTAACGCCATCAACAACTTTCGCCCAATAGCTCTACTCTCAGTTTTTGCAAAATTATTCGAAAAAATCCTTCTTAGCAGACTCATGGGTTTTCTTGAAGACAATCAGCTCATCCATCAATAACAGTATGCTTATCGCTCTAAAAGATCCACTGATCTTGCAATTGTTGACTTCTGCTCAAGGTTCGTTGATAGCCTTGAAAAGGGTCCCTATGCTATAGCACTGTTTCTCGACTTATCTAAAGCTTTTGATTGCATAATCCATACTATTATACTTAATAAGCTCAATAACCTTGGCATGAGAGAGAATATTAACCTTCTCCTTGAAGACTACCTTACCGATCTGCCGTTTGTCGTAAGAACAAATCAATCGTACTCCAACATCTGTTTATCCAGGAAGGCTCACTTCTTGGACCTATCCTATTTGTTCTTTACATTGACGAATTTCAATCTCTTCTTCCATCTTCCCAACTAGTAGCGTATGCCGATGATATTTCCATCCTAATCACAGATAAAGACCCTAATGGGCTTCAACTCAAAATCTCTGCCTTGCTTTCTGTGATGCATAATTGGCTTCAAAAGAATCAGCTTATACTGATTCCAGGAAAACCAAAATATATGGTGTTTAGAACGAAAAACAAACCACTAAATATCCATTTAGACGTAACGTACAAAGAAATACAACTTGAAAGGGTGAATGAAACCAAGTTTCTCGGAATCTGGCTGGATGATAAGCTAAGTTGGGCAAAACAAATGATAACCCTACGAAAGAAAACTTCGTCACTAGCGGGAATACTCGCCAGGGCCTCAGCCTGGGTGTCTCCTTCTCTTCTCAGACAAGTATTCCTTTCTTTAATTCAGCCGCACCTCACCTATGGAATCATCTCTCGGGGTACCACCAGCCAAGGAAACCTCGCGAGAATCAACTCCATTCTCAATCGATGCGTTCGTTCAATTTTGGGCCTTCCCTGGAACGCATCGGTCAGTTCGAGATACAAGGAAGTGAGATTCCTAAGCATCTACCAGCTATTGCAGAAAGCCGAGACGATCCTTGTTTACAATACTATGAAGACAGCAGACTTTCCCCCTCTCTTCAGATCCTTTTTTCATAACCAAAGACGAAGAAGAAATATCGTACAATCTAAGAAATGAAGCCAACCTGAAGATTCCGCTTTTCACAAAAGCCATAGGTCAGAAAGTGTAAAATACAGAGGTGCTAAAACCTGGAACAAACTTCCTGCAAAAATCAAAAATGTCACTTCACTAAATCAATTCAAGAAACTACTAATCGAACACATCATCAGGGATGTCTGATTCAAACCTTCCACTCAACTCCTTTTATTTAAAAACATTTTAAAAACACCAACGTGAAAATAATGTACAAATGTTAAAAGAAGCAGTTGGCAAATAGTTTGTAAATTTCTGTGCATGTATCTATTCATTTTTCTTTTCTCTCCTCATTTAATTGTAAAAATGTTCACAATGATGTTATAAGTAGTGATGCTTTTTGAAGTCTTCTAGAAAGAAATGTACAAAAAACCAATTTATTTATGTCGTTCCTGTTCAATATTACCTGTACAATTTCAGAACTGTACAATTTTTCAATTGTATATTTGTATATTCATAATTTTTAAAGATGATGACAAAGAAGCAGGTGTGTTTTTGGCCCAATGAAGTTAGAGCGGGCCGCCATGACATTGAAGATCGACATCTTAACACATGATTACTGAGCAAGGATTCTCAATCATTTTCCAATATTTCTATGACTGAAAACAGAATTGTTAACCTCTTACAAAGCCATATCCGATAATTAGAATATAACGGCATGTAAATATTAAATGAAATTAAATAAATACGGATGAACAATTGCGTTTAGATAAATGATTTAAAAATGATGAGTCCTAATAAACGAATGCGTGAAATATAAACGTGAAATATCTACATTCACACACGGGAGGTATTCAGGGAGGGGAATGCCAGAGGTCAATTAAACTCTAGCAGTGAGCTAGATGATTTTGTAATAACTGAGAGTAAAGTGAAGGCGAAATTGTTGAAGATAAACATAAGGCACCTGAGGTGAATGGGATATATTCAATTAGATTAAAGGAGGCAGCTAAGGAAGTAAGCAAACCCTTATCCCTAATTATGAGAGCTTCCTTGGACTCAGGGGAGGTGCCCATGGAATATAGCTGTGCAAATGTGACCCCAATTGAAAAAGGAGGATCAAAGGGCGACAGAAATAATTACAGACCTGTTAGTTTAACTTTTGTTCCAGGGAAACCTGAAAGCTGTCCTAAGTAATGAATACTGGCTCTTGAGATGGCTGAACAGTATCTCGAATTACTCATTTACTATCTCTAGAGTTATCGTTCTTTCCAACCTCAGCATTCCTCCCTGGAAACACACAATTAACACAACATTTTCACATTAGCCCAACTGCTAACAGGAATATTAGACGCTCCCAGTATTGACAGCTTGTTTCACTCTCGTCGAGAAGCCACCAGTATTGCTGAAACAAGACATCCACTTCAAAGCAACTTAAAAAACTGGACAGCCTAGATCGCTTTTTTCCAGCAAACCCAATAGAACTCTTCAATGAACTAAGTATTGAATCGGAAAAGTTGTGTAACGCAAACGCCTACAGACTGCAAGTCTCTGCTGACTCCCATCGTCTCTTGTAACTGTAGTGCACAGCCACTCGGCTTAAAAACTGCATTTAATTTGATCCCTTTTATCTATATACTCTCGGTATTCTAGATGCCAACCTAAGATGTCAAAATTTTAAATATTCTATGGTGTTCAACGATGCCAAAAATTTAAATATCCTTTTATAAATTCATTATTATTCATGTATTCTAAAATTCAACCTTTCAGGGTGAACGTCCAATGGACTTTGTAACCTTTTGCTCACGGGTCCGCTTCACTCCTTAGAATGTAACTCTCGCCCTTCTAGCCAATAGCAGTTCCAGGGGTGTCTTTTCAACAGAGTAATAAACTGATAATAATAATAATAATAATAATAATAATAATAATAATAATAATAATAATAATATCGGGCTTAATGTCCAAGTTTGAACACAATACGAAGAGAAGATACGTTACAGGGTCGGCAGGGTTGTTAATGACCGTATGCTGCTTAAACAGGATCTGGAAATGTTGAGCAGATGGGCTGAGAGGTGGCTACTGATGTTTAACATTGACAAATGTAAAGTACTGGTTATGGGAAGCAGTAACCCAGAGTAACGCATCAACTGTGTGGTACCGGTCCGCCGTCCCACAGTATAGCACAACGAGGTAAAAAAATAGTTCCCTATACTAAATATATGTTCAATGGAGTGTCGCTTCATTGAACATACATTTATTGTAGGAAATTATTGCCTATCATAAATAACAAAATCTCCAGAACAATCAGTGTCATGGAAATGAACACTGTACCATGACGCTGATCCCAATTCTACCAACTGTGTCTCTGTCTTCTCCCCCTTAGCCACCCCTTTATCCACAGCAGATATTTGCCTCCAATGCCACACTGCTCCAATTTGTGCAGCAGTCTTCCATATGCAACAGTATCAAAAGCCTTTCTAAGATCCAAGTATATAATATCAAATTATTCCCTGCATCCAGTTCTTTTGTGACTGCATCATAGTATCCAATCAAATTGGTCAGGCAAGACTTCCCCTTAACAAAACCATGCTGTGTCCTAGCTATAACTGAAGTCTTGTCTAGATGATCCTGCAGTGCTTCTTTAACCAGTGCCTCCATTAATTTTCTTGGAACAGAAGTTAAACTCACAGGTCTATAATTACTTGTGTCAGTCTTTGATCCCCCTTTGTGAATTGGGGTCACATTTGCACATCTCCAGTCCATGGGTACCTCCCCTGAGTCCAAGGAAGCTCTCATAATTATGGCTAAGGATTTGCTTACTTCCTTTGCTGCCTCCTTTAATATAACTGGATAGATCCCATCAACCCCAGGTGCCTTTCTTTTTGGTTTGTTTCTTTGGGTTACTTCTATCCATCTGCAGTACTTTGCATTTTTCAATGTTAAACTTCAGTTGCTATTTCTCGGCCCATCTGCCTAAATTTTCTAGATCCTGTTGCAGTAGCACACTGTCATTACTATCATGAACAACCCTGCCAACCTTTGTATCATCTGCAAACTTCGACACTAAGCCTGATATACCTTCATCAATATCACTGATAAATATACAAAACAACAGTGGACCCAACACTGAACCCTGTGGGATTCCACTAATAACATTAGTCCAAGAAGAGCAGCACCCATTGATTACCACCCTCTGTCTTCTCCCACTTAACCATCCTTTTATCCATTGTAGCAACTTACCCTTAATACCATTCTGCTCCAATTTGTACAGTAGTCTTCCATGCGCAACAGTGTCAAAAGCTTTCCTGAAATCCAAATATATGATATCAAAATTCTTTTTTGCATCCAGTTCCTTTGTAACCACATCATAATATCCAATCAAATTTGTCAGATAAGACTTTCCCTTAACAAACCCATGCTGTGTCTGAATTATTGCTGCAGTCTTGTCTAGATGATCCTGCAATGCATATTTAACCAATGACTCCATTATTTTACCTGGAACAGAAGTTAAACTAACTGGTCTGTAATTACACGTGTCACCCTTCTATCCACCTTTGTGAATTGCGGATACAATTGCACATCCAGTCCGTGGGAACCTCCCCTGAGTCCAAGGATGCTCTCATAATTATGGCTAAGGGTTTGCTTCGTTGCTTTGCCGCCTCATTTAATATAACTGGATAGATTCCATCCACCCCAGGTGCCTTTCTTATGTTTAACTTCAACAATTTCTCCTCCATTTTGCTCTCAGTTATTACAAAATCATTAAGCACCCTGCTACAATTTGGCAACCTTCCGACATTATCAAACCTTAATAATTCCTCACCTGTGAATGTACATTTAGATGCAAAATACTTATTCAGTTTCTTTGCTATCTGAGCAGGATCATCAACAGTCGAACCATCGATGTCAAGTGGACCAATCAGGTTCAACCCCTTCCTTTTAGAGTTTATATAATTAAATAAGTAATCGCTGTTGCCAAAGATTTCTCGTAATCTGCCTTAGACTGCGTAACCTCCTTTGTGACCTAATTACAGACTAGCTTATATCTGCCATAGGCTTCTCTGTCGCTTCTTTCTTTATATGCATCCCATGCATTTTTCTTCTCTGTCACGAGTCTCATTAGTTCATTTGATAACCATTTAGGCCTAAACCTTTAACAAAATTTCTTAATAGGTATGAAACCTTTAGTAGCATCCACGATTAATTTAAGCAAGACTTTTCAAAGTCATAATTTGAAATAAAAACCTTTGGTACCTTCTTCTTTGGGCATTCCATTTAAGAAACCACTAGGTGGCTGTGATCGTACTGTACAGAATTTGAAAACTGTCTGAGACCACTGTACTCACCTTTACGGAAGCAAAAACCCTTTCCTTTACCCCGTGATGGTAATTATATTTTTAAGTAAATCCCACATCAGAACACTGATCACTGCCACCTAGGGATTTCTTTATCTGCAAGTTCTTAATACTCGAATGATCACTGCTGATAACAGTGATCATACGGGCTGCAAGAGTAGCTCATGGTGTATTGTCGATGATATATAGGAATTTTTCTAGCAGGGATAAGGAGGTGATTATTCCCTTGTATAAGGCAATGGTCAGGCCACACCTACAGTACTGTATACAGGTCTGGAGGCCTCATTTCAAGAAGGATGTAGAGCTGCTGGAACGAGTACAGAGAAGGGCAACAAGATTAGTGAATGGAACAAAGGGGTGCTCTTACGAAGAAAGGCTTAAGTTTTGTGAATTACAGTGTCTGGAAACTAGGCACCAGCCAGGTGATCTGATAGAGGTGTACAAAGCCTTGAATGGTTTGAGCATGCTCAATGCTGATGGGATTCTTCCTCTTGCTGAGAATAATCACCTGAGAGGGCATAAATTCAAATTGAGGAAAGACAGATGTAGGACAGATGTGCGGAAATTTGCTTTTAGAAGGATGTAGAGCGGGTGGTTGGTAGGTGGAACAGACTTCCATTCCTTGTCGTGGAAGTTGATAACCTAAATAAGTTTAAGGCTCAGCTGGACAGGTATTTCGAACGAACAGAGGGGTGAAGTGGAAGTGGTTATTTCTATTTTTTTATGTTACTTTTTTTTTTTTTTTTTTTGGCTGATGCTGCATAAGCTTGCTTTCTTGCATCAAATGTCTCTACTAATGCTAATGCTAATGGTAACTGTGTGGTACTATACTTAAGGTGGTAGAAAATGAAAAAGACCCGTGACTAATTGTACAGTCATATATGAAGTTTTCAAAGCAGTGTAGACAGTCTTCCAGGGCAGGTTATGCGGTTTTGTCAATGATATATATAGGAATTTTGCTAGCAGGGAAAAGGAGGTGATTATCCCTCTGTATAAGGCAATGGTCAGGCCACGCCTTGAGCACTGCGTACAGGTCTGGAGGCCTCATTTTAGGAAGGATGTAGATTTACTTGAGCGTGTACACAGAAGGGCAACAAGATTGGTGAGGGGAATGAAGGGATCCTCTTACCAAGAGAGGCTTAAGTTCTGCAAATTGCAGTGGCTGGAAAGTAGGCACCTGCGCGGTGATCTGATTGAGGTCTATAAGGCCTTGAATGGGTTGAGCACGCTGAATTTTGATGGGATCCTTTCACTTGTTCAGATTACGAACCTAAGGGGGTATAAATTCAAATTAAAAAAAGGCAGATGTAGAATAGATGTGCGGAAATTTGCCTTTAGCCAGCGGGTGGTTATTTGCTGGAACAAACTTCCATCTGTCGTTGTGGAAGTTGATAGGTTAAATAAATTTAAGGAGGAACTGGACAGGTATTTGGAGGGAATTTTTTATTTATTTATTTTTTTTTTTTTTTGGCTGATTCTGCATAAGCTCATACACTTGCTTTCTTGCATCACATGCAACTACTACTACAATCAGTACCCAAATTTCACACAGATTCGTTCAGCATTCGGTGCCGCCATCTGTTATTATGATTAAGTGCAAACGAACAGTATTCCAATGATTTTGTGGACTTATGTGGACCTAAAGGGAATCCAGCCTTTGTGAAGTGAGGTTGCTTTGAAAGGCTTTTTGATACAGCAAAGAATAAATGAAAGAAATAAAAAGAAAAGAAAAGAAAGCATCGTTCAGAAATTGAGCTGCGTTTGAATCCAAAGAAATCCAATATAGTGATTTCTGTGGATTCAAATATCTGGATTCAAATTCAAATATGATATTTTTCTACACAGTCTGAACTGGTAGCTAAGCAGCAATGAATGTCTTATAATGGGAGATTTTAACTTCTCAGATATTAACTGCAACTTGTGGTTTGGTCTCTGGAACACTAGAAACACTTTTGAGGATTGTTGGATGATTGTTTTCTACGTCAGCATGTTCGAGAGGCAACCGGTGGGACTAACAGCTTTCCTCTGATTATCAGCAACCATTATTCATGCATTAAGAATCTGCAAATATTGTTGTTATTTGGTTTTTAGGAGCATTAGCAACTAAGGCCATATTGCTCCGGGATATGCGGTGGTCATTCCCTGACCTTTCCGCATCCTCCGTATTTGGTGGTGACGGGCTCGAACCCCGGTCTAATCAAGAAGCGTGTGCTGCGCACTGCTGCTCCTTCCCACCTGGCTACAGAGGCGCCTAATCTGCAAATAAAGGAACCACTAGGTGGCAGTGATCACATTGTGCTCAAATAGGATTTACTCAAAGAGGTAACTACCATCAGGGGTAAAGGGAAGGGTTTTTGCTTTCGTAAAGGTGACTACAGTGGTCTGAGACAGTTTTTAAATTCTATTCGGTGGGACAAACTGATGATGTTACCCACGGTGAAATCTAAGTGGGAAGCATTCAATGAATTAATCTTGGAAACTCCTTGGCTTTTCATTCCAACTAAGATATGCTTGTCACGGTTTAAACCGAAATGCCTGACTGCCGATGAATTTAGACCTAAACCTCGAAAAATATTCCTTTGTTGGTATGGAAATCGTATGAGTTTCCAAGATTAATTCCTACTCAGATGACGTAATGAGACGGGTGGCAGAGAGGAAAAATGCAAGGACTACATATAAATTATAATTTATATGCAAGAAATTTATATGCATTTAAATTGTCGTATTGTACGCCCAAGGGTGTACAGTGCGGGTAACGCCTCGGACATTTGGTGAGCTGAGTTGTGCGCTGGTGGAAGAAAGAGATTTGTTGCCGCAAAATTTTATAGACACCCTGGTATCGAGTATTGTTCACCGCTGTTGGGCGAGATTAGCGTTTAGAGGGATCTGTGGGGGTGGGGTTTTATTTTATTGTTTTTGTGGGGGTGGGGGTTTTATATATATTATATATGTTTATTATTATTATTTTTTGTTTATTATTTTTTATATTTATTCTTAAAAATCCCCACTTTGCATCTGACTTGTTATCTCACAGAAAAATTCCTGTTCTGAGGGAGTTTCTATATTAGTGCACTCCTCCTTTGGATTTTTGCTGTGTGTTCAGAAATGACCAAACACTATTTGCATTAAGTGAAATACAATCAGTTTATTATACGTACTTACAAATAAAAGATAAGACAAATCATTACACATTATTCACTTTATAAGTAGGTACAGAGCATGGATCACGTTCCTGGTCATTAGGCTCTCCCATCCATCGTCTTCTTCTTACTATAGGCCCACTAACATCTCATACAATCAGTTTAATTTAACTCTTTCTTAATTACAATTGACATTTATTATTTATCTATTTATATCTTTCTTTTTCATACCTATCTAGCACAATCCTACATTCTTCTTCATGGTTGAAACAATTCTTCTTCTGGAATTTAATGTCCACTTTACAAACTATTCTATTCTATTCTCTCCCCAGCACTTTAAAGTTACATGTTAATGAAATATACATGGGTTTATTTATTTCTTCATTCTCTCAGGTAAACTTCAGCATTTAGCGAGTAATTTCTCTACTTCAGTAACATTATATAAATAACATACAACTGTACCTGCTCTATAGGCTAACCCGTCCAAAATTATTACTTTTACTCCATTAATTGATCGGTAAATAGACCACAACTGTAAACCATCCTTCATTAAACTATTTCTATGATATTTCCTTACTTATCTATACAACATGCATTTAATTAACTGTATGTTTCCCTAAATCTCACTTAATATTATCTATCTTCCCTGCAGTCCTTTGCAATTACATAGAGGTAAATTCGTTGTTTAACCACTTACTTCTGGGGATTTGGGTCTTACCGCTAATACAACGTGTGGCCTGTGACTTTCTGCTCTGCATCGGGTCCTCCATTGGTTTGGGAACGTTCTTCCCCGATTCCGGAATGCTAACTTTTGCCAGGGACCCTATTCGCTTCGCCGATCATCCTGGTGTCGTATCCTTCTTTGCTGGGCCGGATCATTCAGTAGGAGTCGCTTCCCATCACTTTATTTCTACAGGACGGTACGGTGTTCTTCCGTAAGCATTATTTCGCTGTCTTCCTTTCAAATATATCTCTCGGTGGACGCTCTCGGACTTCTATGTTCCATCTCGAGAAAGTTCCCCTTTCTGTAACTTAGCTATACTTTACTAACACTATCAGAACTTAGTCAACTCACCATAACTTGTTCTACTGGTGGATTACTTCCGGGGACTGTTTCCCGAGCCTACCTCCGAAATACTTTCATCGCCCTCCGAAAAAACTTTATCATCTCCGAAAAAAACTTTATCACATCCAAAAAAAACTTTATCACATCTCTCTTTTGCGCGCGCTCTTCCCCTTTTATTTCCCAAAATTTAGTAACGCCCCTCCTTTCCTCAACCAATCACTTCTATCTGACCATTATCGTCTCCATTCTCATTAGCAGGAGAAATCTCGATGTCTCAATAAACTCTTCAATGTATGGCAGACCAGATGGGATTCTTCAACTGTAGGGGTTGTAACTCGGACTTTTCTTCCGGAAGTAACCTTTGCAACCACTAAAAATAACGCCCGATGGTTCTCCCTCAGCCTCGAATCTTACTTTCTCATTACCGGACACGGTTCTCTGAATGAGAAACTGCATACAATGGGACTCATCGACACTCCCTACTGCTTTTGCGGACAAAGTGAAAGTTGGAAACACTTGCTTCTGGAGTGTGTACATTACAACGACATCAGAAACCGTCTCCAGAATAAGATCCAGGACTTCCCACCAGCAGATCTGCATCAACTGATATGTACCCAGAACAACCTCGAAGCCTTCCAGACCTTTGCAGCTGAGGTATTTGTCTGGAGGAGGACACTGATCGCAAATCACAGACATGGAAATGCCGATCATTAACAATTCCACTACCAACTGAAAGTCACTCCTTCTACTGACTGTTCTTTTTTTTTTTTTTTCCTAACCTCCGTTCTGCATTGTTTCCGGGTCCTACCCTAGAACTAGGAGCAGCCTTGGCTTCCCTTTTCTTCTTTCTCACTCTGTGCAGGATTGATAACCACTCTCCCATTTTTTTTTTTTTTTCAGTTTACTCGATGATCAAATTTCCTAATCTATAAATGCTAAATGCGTTTCTAAATTAAACTCTTTTCGTTTTTCTATTATTTGTTTTAATATAAATATATTATCTGTGCACGATCTTCCTTTTCTGAATCCTGCCTGTTCTTCTATTAATATTTCATCAGAGATAATTTTAATTCTATTATTTATTATTTTGCTATACATTTTATGTACTATATTTAGTACGCTAATCCCTCTATAATTCTTTGTATCAATTCTATTTCCTTTTTTAAATATTGAAATAATTTTTGCTGTCTTCCATTCTTCTGGTATTTTATATTGTTCCCAACATTTATTTATGAAATAAACTTAGTATCCTGTCTTTTAAAAAACTTCCTCCATACTTCATCAGTTCTAGATTTATACCACCCATTCCTGCTGCTTTCCTATTTTTTGTAGATTTTAATGCCTCTTCCATTTCTTCCTTCGTTATCGGATCTGTCACTAACTGGGTCTGACTGTGTCTCTTCGGTCTGATATGTTGGGTCTTTCCACAATTCTTCATAATGTTTTTTCCATTGTTCTTCCTTTATTATATTTATTCGTGAAGTGTCTTTCTCTGTACTATTCAACTGTTTCATCATTTATATGCCAAATTTTGTCTTCCATCAACATCATGTTCTATTGTACTTATAAATCTATCCCATGACTGTGCTTTAGCCTTTCTTATTATATCTTTAGTTTTATTGCGTTCTTGTTTATATATTTCTTCATTTTCACTTGTATTGTTTTGTGTATATTTAAGATATTTATCTTGTACTGTTTTAGCTATTTCTTCCTTCCATATCTTTATCCCCCTCTTCTTATAGTTTTTTTTTTCTGAATTACTGTCTCTTTTTCTATCTTTTGAATTATATTTCGTATATTATTCCATTCTTCTTCTTTTTGTTCTCTCTCCGATGGTTTATTTATTTCGTCTTTAATCCTTTTTTCTTATAAATTTTGTATACTTTCTTCTTGAAGTAGATATAATTTATAACCCAACTCCTCTTTTCCCTGTTTAATAGCTTTTCTTTTCTTCCCTTTAGCCCATAACTCTATTTTTGAAGCTACTAAAAATGATCTGAATTAATATCATAGCCTCTAAACACCCTATTATCTCGACATTGTTTCGTTAATTTTTGATTTACTATTACGTGGTCTAATATTGATTGTGTACCTCTGTTATTACTGCTATATTTACTTTCTTCTGTTTTAAACGTTTAAGTAGTTCGACTTCTTTATATCCAAATCCTCCTTTAATCAAATCCAAATCCAAATACAGTAACGGCTTTATTAGCATTGGGTATGCGCGTTAGTACTCCCTGGGTTTTGAGGGCTGCGTTAGATCCATTTTCACTCAATGATGGAGCTGGTAGTAATTCAGAGGAGTGTCCACTCTGTATCTTACTACTCTTTCAACCTCTTTTATGTTCGCGACGTAAAGTTCAGCAAAATTTGGGGGAAAAGTTGCAAACTGAAAGTATATCGTTAGATACCCTTCCGAAAAAGTGAATATAAGTCCGCGTGGAGAATCGTGCAAAACACAGCGCACTTAGACTTCATATACTTCCCATATTCGATAAGATTAGGGATCTTTCTTTCCGTAAAACACCACTTAGACTTTCCAACTGAAGAATATGACCTGTTCAAGCATTCTCTTCGGGATGCTTGAACAGGTTTCCACGATGGTCAATTAAAGTGGCACTTATACTTCCATTTTGCGAACTTACAGTTCGGGAACCTTGACCCCAAAAGGAATTGGTGGATTGAACTGAAAACCATAGTTTTCAATTCAACTGAGTTCATTTGGTGAATTGAATTGAAAACGAAGTTTTGTTCGCAGAGTAAACAGGCGGCCATCAAAGCCCATGGTGTCCCGTCCATGATTGAACAAACAATTTCCTGGAGAGACAGGGAGGTTATAACCCTACTGTATAAGGCAATTGTAAGACTGCATTTGAAATACTGTGTCCAAGTATGAAGACCTCATCTGAAAAAATCACATTGGGCTTCTTGACAGGGTCCAAAGACGGGCACTCTCGTAAGATGAGATCGGCAAAAGGGCGCCACTACGAGGAAAGACTCCGATTATGTAGGCTACAAAACTTGGTAGCCTTACAGGGTACCTGACTGAGGTTTACAAGGCTGTGAGAAGGTTTAGTTCAGTGAATGGAGACGGAATTTTCACTGTTAAAAAGAATTCGAGGAGCTGAATTGAAATTACGGGATTAACGGTTGTAGACTAGATTGGAGGAAGTTTTCTTTTTGCAGCGATTACTCGAATCAAGTTCTGACTGCAGGTGGATGAGACTGACAGCTTAAAGGAATTCAAAGGTCAGATGGATAGAACCGTACGTGAGGAGGGAAGCGCATAATTTATATTTTCTTAAGTACTTTTCTTTTTGGCGAATGCATCAAAAGCCTGTGGCTTCCTTGCGCTTGAGGACTCCGGATTTATCAGGTTGTGCAACATCGGATAATTGCAAATAGCAGCTGAAACGAACTTGGCTCATTTATAAACATTTTAATTATTTCTTAGATAATTCTTTCTCCTCAAAAGGAGAAACATAGTGGTGAAGGAACATATTACAGTACGTATTTCTGTATGTGTGGTATGCCTTTAATAATTCTGAATGATAAATGGAGAAAATATAAAACACTCAGAGCAGAACAGTAATATATTTAACTCGCATGGTAGTAACGTGCGACTGACTGCAGAAGTGAAAAACAAATGTTGTGTTCCCCTTTACAAGCTTGTAAATTAAATACATAATTATTCTGTTCTGAGATTTTCATATTGTCTACATCTTTAAATCTATTCCTTTTAATCCCGGCTTGTAGCCGTGAAGGGAGGTTCTTTAGAGCAATGTGCCTTCTGTGAATAATGAGGAGTTCTTATTTTTCAAATACATCGTCGTTTGAAAAGTTACAATTATCGCACAGAAATTATTAGGAAGTGGAAACCCCTAAGGAAAGTTGCCCGAGAGCAAAACGCCAAATTCGTTTGACAGCGTGACGCTGAGATGGGTTGGTTGTGATGAGGAAAGCTAAGAAATTGTGTTCTCTTCAAAGAAAATGGCAAATTTCTTTCATTGTGAATTATGTGTGTTAAGGACCAGACCGAGTAAAATAAAGAAGCAAAAGTTACTACTTTTAAAGTTTATCACTGATACTTACACGATCTTATGTTTAGTCTGCTATTGTAAATGTCTCAGCACCAACTGTAAAGAAAATTTTCTTTCTAATTCGAGAGCTTTCAGTTTCCAGCAGGAAGCAACCAAATGCATGGTCGGCACTCCTGATAACTGCCGATGGTTTTGCAGTTTTAAAGTGACGGTGTCGAAAAGAGAAATAAAAGAATGCAAGTTCGACCTCTCTCTCTCTCTCTCTCTCTCTCTCTCTCTCTCTCTCTCTCTCTCTCTCTCTATTGTTGGAGAGAATTTTGTAGTTATGCTTTGCACTATGTCTGCGGGCATGATATGCGTCAGAACGTCTTTATTACAGATTCCGTAGTATTGAAATTCAATAAGATTAATACTTTGGTAACAATTTGAGGAAATTACGTGGCGGATAGATTGGCTTCTGAGAATGAAAGAAACGAAGAGGTTTCAAATCGAAACATTTGATAAAACATGTAAACCAGATCAAGATGATGATGATAATGAAAATTAGGTATGCATTAATCAATTTCAGATCGTAGTTTCTCAAATGAAAACAAATGCGAAGAGGTGAATTTTGTTCTTTTAAGGTGTGCCACACCTGTTCTGTTATCATTTCGCTCTGTCTATCACATTCTGAGTAGTTCAGTCTCAATTTTTTCAGCGTTTTAAATGTTTGTTGTAGTGACAAACATAAGTCATTATTTATGCCCTTGTAGCTCATAGTAGTTCTTGGGAATTTGGCAGCATACTGAGAATATTGAGCAATTCTTCTGTTCTGCAAGGAAAGAAACAAAATCAGCTTATGTAAGTAATAATAAAAATTGTTTTTTCTGGAAGTAATGGCCGCAATAAATAATTTAATTAATTAATACTTCGAATTTACAACAAAATTACCTGACGCCATAAAAATACGAAGATACATTTTCTCTTTTTTTCGAAACATCTTATGATTGAAATTTTCATTTGTGAGCGGTAATTGTTTCTACAAGTTAAATTCAAAATGTTTAGGGCCCTCATCGACTCCAAATCGGTATTCTAATTGTTTCTGTTCTTCTCCTATTCCTTTTATGTTCAATTTTATATCATTTGTTTCTTGGTCTGTGCTGTCCTCTAATAAGTTTCCAAGATTGATAATGGCAAATACTTTTAGCTTACAATTCCTTAATAATTCAAAGAACTTAAATACTTCAGTTTGTATATGGGGATTATTATATGGGTCGCCTTCTTGAAAGGGTATTGTAACCGCATTCAAACAAGTGTGAAAAATATATGTGAAATGAATTAGCAGCCTCAATACATAAACGTAGATACAGAAATATCAGAATTATATTAAATGAATTCGATCACTATAAAAAACAAAATAAAATTAAATTGAAAACCACTAATTATGTTTATTAATTACTATTAATTTGAATATTAATTTTATACACTGAATTAATACGAAGTAATACAAATTACATTACAAAGATGAACACCGAATTTTAGTCGGTGAAGGGCCCTAGACATTTTGAATTCATTTTGCTACAATAACTCCAGATCTTTAAGAAAAGTTTCGACCATTCGAAGAAAGAGAAAATGTAAAATGTATGTAGGTAAGTTTATGCTGTCAGGTAAATTCCAAGTGTTAATTGATTAAGTTATTTATTGTGGCCATTACTTCCATAAACAACTTTTGTTTTATTTTTACTTGCTTAAGAGCCCATTTTGTTGCTTATATTGCAGAATTGCTCAACATTCTCAGTATGCTGCCAAATTCATAAAAACTAGGTTTAAACTACAAGGACCTAAACAATGACTTATTCCTATCTAATACTGTTCTGTTTGTTACTAATTAAACTACGCAAAATTATTATATAATTTGTATTACTTCATATTAATTCAGTGTATAAAATTAATATTCAAATTAATAGTAATTATTAAATATAATTAGTAGTTTCCATCAATTTTTGCAATTTAATTTTATTTTATTTCTTTTTTTATAGTGATCGAATTCATTTGATATAATTGCGATATTTCTTTATAGTCTGTGTCTACGTTTATGTATTGAGGCTGCTAATTAATTTCGGATATATTTTTCACAGATTTAAACACTGCCTCAAAGACATTGGAATAAGTTTGGAATCAGAGGACCAATATAGGAATCGGCATATTGACAATGGCATAATTGATTTTTTTTGAAATGTTAAGAAATTCTCACTTAAAAGTACTCGCGATTAACAACGTGGGATGCTTATTGGAAGAAAGTACCGATGACGAATGCAACAGTATAATTCAATTCTGAACATAAAAGCAATGGTGGAACAACACAAAGAAATAGAACATTTCCAGTGGTACAACACTCAGTTGGAGTCCATTCGGTCTCTCGATATTTTGTATTCAGTTTGTAACAGGAACTGCCGTTCCTTAAAAAAAAAAAAAAAAATCAGTAATAAGATGTTGTCAAGAAATAGAAAATGTTTATTGTAACAGGAAATTTTTTTGTAATTTCGAAGAGTTAATTAATTAGATTATTTATTCTGGCCATTACTTCCATAAACAACAACTCTTATTTTATTTTTACTCGCATAAGCTGATTTTGTTGCTTTCCTTTGCAGAACAGAAGAATTGCTCAGTATTCTCAGTATGCTGCCAAATGTACTGAATTTCAGTACTACGGAATCTGCAATAAAGACGATATGACGCATATCATGCCCGCAGACATAGTGCAACATATAACTACAAATTTCTCTCCAACAACATGTAAGCAGAGGGAGAGAGAGCCAAATAAGTCACTGAAGGCTTCCTGAGTATCAGTATTACTAAGAATAATCCTGAAAGGTAAGCAGGATGCAAGAAGAAAACATCCATTCATAATGATTCGTCGTTGGAACTCGAAGTGGAAGTTGTCAGTAACTGCATTTCTTTTGTTAAAGACGTCAGCACAAAACTGTTGAAAATGATTGAAATTGGAGTCAAAACTTTTATATTTTCAAGCGAGAACTACGGAATTTTGTGTAGTATGAAATTTCTAAAAGTGACAAAGATAAGGCAAGTGTCTATTTTCTAAACCCAACTGAACAAGTGTCGATTCGATGCAACCATGCCCAGTGATGCGAAAAGACGTCTGTATCTTTGGAGAGAACCAAGATTTAATTTGCTGATCTGAAGTACATTATCGATGAACTGGTATGTGATTCCACCCTTGACTGACGTGGTCCAAACACCTTGCCAGATGTTATTAAGTTCCGATCAGATACGCGTTTTTTCCTACTTAATATCATTTTAACAGTTTGCAGTAATACCAGAAATCCTATCGGCAATGCTTGAGTCGACAGCAGAACTATCTAAATATAAGATGAAGAGCTAACGGCAATTTCCCACCTGTTACTTGAAGGACATCCGTAGAAACTGTCCTAGAAGTACGTAGCATGCAAAGGAGCATTGAGAACTAAAGAGGGTAGTTCGATTTCATTAGTATCACATCTCAGTAGACACTCAAAATCCAATCACGTTGCTGGAAGAGTTTTGTTGGGATTTGGGTGCCAAATTAAATCACAAGGTTGGAAACCAATATCTGCGTTAAAGTATTATTGAAAACATGTTCATAGAAATCATCTTACCCCAACTGATTTATTTTCCTGCTATATGCTTCTCTTCGTAAGTAGATTCCTTTAGTAGACACTTTCTTAGCGAGCCCATATTAGTGTAGACTGCATTCAAATGTACATTCTTCCTCAGACAGCTTATCTTAGAACAGACTGCATTAATATTACGGACCCGCTAAAAAGATATCCCGTTAAAAACTATAACCTTTGCCTAATAGGTATATGTCAAGACCATTTAAAAGAAGGTATCACACAGAAAACAGTTCAAGATCATTCCAGTGAAACGACTAGTCTTGCCTAAGATAACTTCAATCACTGTCTTAAATTCAATTTTTGTGACCAAATTGTTTCCTTATTTGCAAATCAGCGTTCTTTTCCTTAGCTTTCGCCACTTATTTCCCATATGTCTGAGGTATTTTCCCAGTTTTTGTGCCCGAAACACTCGAACGATACATATTTACATTAATTTTGCTACGTCTCTTTCGGGATGAAAAGTGTAATGCCACTCCCACAATTTAAAAATATCAATTTCTGTATCTCTGAAATTATGCAGTGGAGGGTGCTGAAAAAAGAATTGAAAAGTAACGAATGCATTTGTGGTTAAATATCTTCAAAATGGTGACTGGATGATCAATGGGGAGGGAGAAAAGGGCCTCCGTACCTAAGCCCAAAGTAGAAATTTTCTCTCATTTAGTCAAAAGGTTTCTGGCAGTATAATTGCGTCTGTTGAAGAAATAATAAGTTTTAATTTATATTTTCCTCGATTTAAAATACATTCTCACAGAGCAGATGGCGCTTTATGCACAGTACCCGCCATTTGAAGTTTCCTTCTAAATACTGATGAAGGAGACCATTTTACACCAACCAAACAAAAAAAGAAGGAGCAGTAAATATGGCGCAGTATTGTGCCAGAAGGCCTCACATATAACAGAATAAATACTATAAACAAAGTACAGTTCAATTGACAGAATTTACAAAAATTTCAACCTTTTCTTTTTAATAACATCAGGGGAATCAACTCCGGTCCCTGAAAACTCCACTTACGATAAAGATCACATTGTGTCATGTTAGAAGTTTTAAAATCTTATTCGTACCTCCACATTACTCACCAAGGGTGATCTCAACTCCGTTCTCTTAACCAACACCACAGACATTAAATCCTCAAAAGCAGTAAAGTTATCTGACCTTTCCACCAGGGAGATTGCATTGTTATTGGTCAAATTAGGGACTTCCTGCTTCAATATTTGTCTCTCTTCATGATACTGGGGATAGTGGTGTAGTACAGAGTATTTTTGGGTCTAACGGCACCAGGGATTTACCCCATCTCCGCGTATGTTCTTTGTATCGAGGACAGTACGCTGTCAAGGCCAGAGGTTTAAAAGTGTGTGGATCATGTGTTGTGTAATATGTTGTGCCCCTTGTTCCTCTGGCTTGTTAGCCGCCAGGCCCCAGATGGGACCTGTCGTTTACGTACTCCGCCACGTGGAGGCCAGCCCGGTGTTCCCTTAAAGTTTGCTCTGGCAGGTCCTACCACCTATTTTCCTGAGATTTCAGTGGCTAGGACCTTAATAAAAAATAAATAAATAAAATAAATAAATAAAAATTATTCTTTTCTTTTGGGCACAGATGGTACATTATACGCTGCTTAGAGGGGCTATAAGGGATAAATAAATAAATAAGGGATAAATAAGGGAAAAATAAATAAATAAAATAAATAAATAAAAATTATTCTTTTCTTTTGGGCACAGATGGTACATTATACGCTGCTTAGAGGTGCTATAAGGTTTGGCGTTGGAGGTGATAGGATTTCCTAATAGATCGGCCATAAATTTTGGTGATTTAAATTTGTACGTGTGGGGCAGGCGCTGTTGTAAGGAGAAAGAGATGGGAGGGGAAGTGGAAGACTGGGGTGTTTGAAATTGGAAGTAAGGGGTCTATAGGGAAGATGACCCCTGTTGAAATAGTGGGGCATGCCCATGCCCCACCAGAGGAGAAAGAGGGGTGGCAGGAGGGGGAGGCGACAGCAGGCCGTCGCCTCCCCCCCGCTAGGAAAAGAGGAGGAGGAAAAAGCAGGCTAGACAGAGCCGGGGCGCTATATGGCTGTATGACATCATAAGATGTAATCTTCTTCTTTAATCTTTATTGTATACAAACATGGTATATACAATAGACCCTTCACAGCAGCAATGCCAGGGGTTTTACATTGGTTGGTGGACAATAGCTTTGGGAGAAGGGGGCCCACATCGAAGTTCGGGCTCATCCCCCAGAGCCAACAATAAAATAGAATCAATGTCAGATTATTTACAGAATATATGCTTTTGACAGTATTTACAATTCAATAATAAAGGTATTCATATTTACATTATGTTATATTAATATTAATATTCATAAAGATATTGTTGACTTTATTTACAACATATATAATAAAGACATCGTGCTTTGAACAATATTTACAATATATTGGGCATTATTATTATGCTGCCCATATCAATGTGCACTTTGCCTGGCCAAGGTCAGGCTCTTAAGGATCTGTCTTCGGTACCTCCGATCCTTCACAAACCTACAGAGGTCGCCGTCAATTGAAAGGATTGTGGGGAGCATCTCCCTGGGGAGAAAGCGGTCACTGAGAGATAGCCTGTTATAGTGAGCTGTGAGCGTGGGAGCTGACCTTAGTCCGGGTAGAGGGATCCTCCAGCCACACAGTTCCCAGATGTTTGGCTCCGAGACCATTCCGGTTGTCATCTTGACAGTGAGAACAAGTAATCTTCGAGGTCCGAGTCCAAGTTGCAACCTTCGTCTTTGCATTAGTCCGATGGAGGTCCAAGTCCAGAAGTCAGGTCCAGTTTGTTACGTTCATTTGTTGCATCTGCTTCAGGTGGTCACTAGTTCAGAGTTTTGCAGTCATCTCAAGTAGTTACGTCTGTGTTTTCATAGGTTAGTGATGATGTGGCAGGGATCTTTGTCTTTCAAAGAGTTCGCGGGCAAAGACTGTGAAAGCCCGGTAATTATCTTCTTGTCGCAATATTATTTCTTCTCGGTTTCTTCGCAAGGAGTTGATGCGCGTATATAGCTGACATCTGAGGTCCTCATAGTTGTCACAGTCATGGATAAGATGTTCCCAGGTTTCCTCCTGACCGCAGTTACAGCTCGAGTTGTCGGAGATTCCCAGCACGTGGAGTTTCCCTCTGAAGGAGCCGTGTCCCGTAAGAAGGAAGGTGGTGTGCAAGCCAGGGGAAAACCAGGAAGGGAAAATAGGATATACCTTACTGACATCGGGTATTAATTTTTTGGTGACTTGCCCTTTTGTGGTAAGATAGATTGCAGGTGTTCCGTTAACCTTTTTTTCTGAGGATTTGCTTTTCTGTGTAGCCTAGATAAGTTGTGGTCCTTCCTTTCGAATGTTGGTGTAGCAGCCCACAGCGCACAATCTCCAGGTCCAGGGGAAGGAAGCCCGCCAGGACCTGGAGCGCATGGGTGCTCACCGTGCAGCAGGCTCTAGTTGTTGTCAATAGTATGGATAGGTGAATCGACTCCAGCTTTTTCTTGTTGATTGCTGTGTTTGCTTCCTGATACCAGGCGCCTGCACCATAGGCAAGGATAGGGATGAAGAGAGCTTTGTATAGAAGAGAGAGGGCCCTCTTCTTTAGTCCCCAGTCCCTCGTGGTGATTTTGGTTATCAGGGCCGAGAGCCTCCTTGTTTTCGTTCTGAGATAACAGAGATGAGATGTGATGTTCTAGTTTCGGTTTAATATTATTCCTAAGTATTTTAGTTCCTGTTTGAGTTTGATGGTCGCTCCATTTATTTTGATTAGTGAAGGTCTACCAGGGTCAAGAGCACCCCCGAGGAGTATTGAGGTTTTTTTTCGGTTGAGATCGTTAGAAGATTCCTCTTGGCCCAATCCTGTAGCATGTGTGTGGCATGATTGCCTATGGCCTCCAGTTGAGCCCTGCTCAACTGGAGGCCATAGGCAATCATGCCACACACATGCTAGAGGCTGGAGGCTATCTGATCTGATTATGATGCTTTAAGCAGACAGCCCTGCTGTTTGCTTAAAGCATCATAATCAGATCATCAGCGTATGCCTGTGTATTGATATTTGGAATATCCAGATTTAAAAACTCATCAAGCACCAGGTTCCAGAGGAGCAGCCCCAGGACGGATCCCTGGGGGCAACCCCTGTAAACCGGTCTGGATACAGAGGTAAACGGAGTGCTTACAGTGATTCTTTGGTTTTCCAGGTAAGACTTCATGCAGTAAAATAGATTTGATGGGATTTCAGCCCGGCGGAGCCTGGCCAGAACACTGGGCCACCAGAGGGAGTCAAAGGCCCCAGCGAAGTCAATTGAGATGAGGAGGAAATATTTCCTGTTACAGTTTCTGACTACATCGATAACCCTTCGAGGGCATCAGTGGTGGAGCATCTCGTTCTGAAACCAAATTGGTTTCTTGACATCAATTGAGCATTCTGGTAACAGTTTTAAATTCTGTGGTAGATGACGCTCAGCGAGCTTGCTCAGCATCGACAGCAGAGCGATAGGCCTGTATGAGCTTGGCATGTCCTGGGGTTTAGTGCGGTTTTTCAGGAAAAGTCTGACTCGGGCTGTCTTCCGCGAAGTTGGAAAGAAACCCTCCGTGAGGCATTGATTTGCTAGGTTTAATATAGTATCCTGTATAATTTCCACTGCCTTTTTTAGTATTTCCGGCTCTATTTGATCTTCGCCAGGAGTTTTCCTGTTTTGCATTTTGGCTGCAGCTACGTTGAGTTCCGTTTTCGTGAAAGGGGCTCCACTGTCTGGGTGGAGTATTTGTCATTCCCCTCCCAGAGAGTTCTCTGTTCGTGCGTGTGTGGAATTATTGAACGTAGGAGGATCTAGTCCAATATATTATTAATGGAAGAGTGCCAGGATCTGCTGTATGTCCCTTGAGGTGTTAAGGTGGCAGCAACGACTTCTCCCCTGGGGAATTTACTGGTGGCGATTTGATATACCACTCCTAAGGGGTCTGCATTTCCCACTGTGGATACAAGGTCTTCCCAGGAGCGTCTCTTTCTTTTTTTAATTTGGGCCGTATATTGGTTCCTGACTTCCCCGTATTGCTGTCTGAGTATGTCAACCTCTGCTTGGGTCCAAGATCTCCGTGCCCTTTGGAACCTTTTTCGGGCATTATTCACTCGCTGTCTTATTGCCTGGAGTTCCGGTGACCACCAGTGGACCGCTTTGGGAACGGGCTTCTTCTTCCTGATGGCCATGTTTTCTGCTTCATTTATAAGCTGCGTTAATTTTTGTTGGTGTTGGTCTGGATTGAGATATTTTGGGTCGAAATTCCTGGATTTTTCAATCAATGTTTGTTTGAATAAGTTCCAGTCTGCTTTTGGATGGCGTATCTTGGCGAGAGGAACCTAGGTGGATACTCTGCTATGAGGGAGTGGTGGAGGTCAAAGGTTAGGACTCTGTGGTCTGAGGTAGTCCAGTATTCTTGTATCACCCACGGGGGAGAGATGCCCAACAATCGACCGAGTGGCCAGAGTTACATCTATATTTGCCTCCCATAGTGTGCTGGAGAAAGTTGACGGTTGATTAGGTCTGTTCAGAACTGCTAGATTACTGTTGGAGATGTAATCCTCCAGGCGCTGACCATTTCTTGCACCCCCACGGTCTGGTCTTTCACTATGCCAAGCAGGGGATCTGCAGTTGGGGTCCATTCCTACTATGAGTTTGGCATTCTACATTTGTAGTTGGATATTTTGCAAATAACTTGTCACGGGCAATATATCTTCTCCCGGAGGGGCATATATAGAGGTGACATAAAATTCCCCTAACGGTGAGGCTATATGGGCACATACGGCCCTGTTTGTACATAGGTCTGAGATCTTGGTTACCGTGAGGTCAGGATTCCGGACAGCGATGGCAGCCCACGGGTTGTCTCCATCGACTTGTACGATCTTGTAATGTAGGGGGTAGCCTTTTACTTCTTTGTTGTAGGTGTAAGGCTCCTGTAGCATTAGAATGTCATAATTTTCTTCCGTGGCTTTTTTAGCGATTTGTGCGGCAACAGCCTTAGAGCTCTGAGCATTGTGCTGTGCGAATTTAATCTTTGTTTGATTATAGTGATTCCTGTTATTCCCCACAGTCGGTTCTGTTTTGTTGTGCACTCTTAGCCTTTGTGTAGATTGGACACTTATTATCCCGTAGTGAGTGATCAAATGGCAGCTTCGTTTCTTTAAAATTCACACAAATTGCAGGTTCTGCTTTCCTGGGGCAAAATGTAAATTCATGTCCGATGTCTGCGCAATGCCCACAGGTAGGCTGTGTTTGCTTAAAGGTGTGGGTCGTGTGACCAAAGCGGCAGCACCTGTAGCATTTGGGAACAGCCACATGCTCACGAAAACGGTGGCTGCCCCAGTTTATATAGATTCTTGTTTGTTGGCTCAATGATTTCCAGGCCGCTGCTGAGAGCTCTATGATCCAATTTATGGCATTTCCGTTTCTGGATTTAGTTTTATATTTCGGCATAATGTGTTGCCCTGATTCTTCCTCCATGAGTGTCTGCTTCAAGTTTTTGCAGTATATTTCCTCTGTTAATTCTTCTGGTGTTGTTTCTTTGTCTACATCAAATACAATGATGCTTGGCCCTTTCCGTCTAGGAGGCTCTGCTAGGAGTCCCAGCGTTGGAATTTTGGGGTTGCTAATTATACCTTTTATGTCCTCCGCAGTTTCAGTTTCAATTAACACCCCTACGTTTCTTGTTTTCCGAATAGATCTAATCTTAGTATGCTTGAAGTCACCCTTCAGTTTTTCTACTATTGTTTGTTTTACTTCTTCACTGGTCTTGTGTGTTTCTGTAGAGGCTGGCTTTAGTACAACTAGGTGCTGTTTTGGTATGAGGGTTTTTCTCTGTGCTGTTGTGGTTCGGTTTGTAATTGTGCTTTCATTTGGCTTGTTTAGGTTGGTCCTCAGCGCTTGGGAGTAGGTAGGGACTCGCTGTAGCATTTCCTTTGCCCTACTGTTTTGATAGACTTGAAGTTTGGCTAAGGCAACCTCTTTTTCTAAGTTGGTCTGGACTAGGATTGTCTCCATTTTCATCCATAATCCCACTATTTCCCCCCGGAGTGCAGTCGTAATCCTATTATGTTGATCTTTAAATAGGCTTTCTAGGGTAGTCCTTAGAATAAGAGACTGCTCCAGTGCAGTGTATTCAGGCAGTCTGGGGTCCAGTGGGGTTTCTTGTTTTTCCTGCCGTTTTTCTGTCACATTTTCTTGTTGGGAGATAGTCTGCTCCGTTTGGTCTTTGTTCTCGCTTTTGGAGCGGGTTTTCATCTCCGATCTGGGAGCTGTGGATTGCTTGCCCTTTCTCTTTGCTGTGGATGCTGTTAGAGTATTGTCCAAATCTTTGTTATTCTCTATAAGTGTTGGGTCATTGTTATTTATAGCCTTTTTCAGAGGCGTACTTGGAGTTTTCGATTTTACGGCCAGGTCCGGATTATCGGGATTGTTTCGGTTTGTCGGTTCCATATTTTCCTCGGATGAAGAGTTCTGAACGGCAACTACTGAATTGCTTAGCTGCAGGAGTGCAATGCTTAGTGCAGATTCTGTTTAAGCTTGTTGACCTAAGCTTGTCAGGTGGGGGGGGGGGAAGATCTCCACCGTAATCACCAAAATACCTGGATGTTGTGCTTAGTTTATTATTCGTTCTGGGAGGTCAGCACTGTGCACATTATTATATATATTCTCAATATCATGATGTAGTGACATTACCTGACTTTTATTCATCCTGTGTTAAATATATTTAGTACCCCCTAAAATGTTTTGGATATAGATGTCTTGAAGTAGCAAGTAACTCGCACTAACGGTCACTCAGACAAGGTCCGACCAATCAGGGTTCGACCGCGTGGGTCACTGAGAACGTATTGTTATATATATTCAAAATATCATAAATGTAGTGACATTAAATAACTTTTATTAACCTTGTATTAGATCAAATATATTAGTACCCCTAAATGTTTATGGTATAGATGTCTTAAAGTACGTGGCAAATAACTCACACTAATAACGGTCACTCAGACAATGTCCGACCAATCAGGGCTCGACCGCGTGGTGTACACTGAGAACAACTGTCTTTGTTTATCAGGCACCATATTAAAATTAGACAGAAAACCAGTAAAATATCTGATATTCATCATGCAAAGACATATTTAGCTATAAAGCTGTTCATTTGCAATTCCCGATAGTTGATATCATCATCATTTAAGCGATATTTGCGGTACCGATAGCTTTAACAAAGTTCAACTTAATATACAATGGGAAGGTGTCACGTTGTAGCCCAGCGAGATCGATGCTAAAGAAAAGTGACCATAATTTTTGTTTACCTTGGCCGATCTTCACGAAGTTGATGTCTGTGGACACATCTTGAGAAGAGGAACTTGACGGACACAAAGTAGAGCAAAATGTGACACTTTAAACTACTAAAACAAAAAAAAAATGTCACATTTTGCTCTACTTTGTGTCCGTCAAGTTCCTCTTCTCAAGATGTGTCCACAGACATCAACTTCGTGCTTAAAGTCCTGCAGCCTGTTTGCTCCTAGAACTAAAAATGAGTCAGACAGCAGCTTCATTTGTAGATTATATTTGGGCAGGGGAAGGTTAAAGTCGCCCATTATAATGATGTTAGTTTGAGGCTTAAGAACAGTGGTGATCCAGGTTATTACTTCATTAATGATGTCATCAGTAGGTCCAGGCGGAATATAAATATTATAAATTTGAAGCAGAGATTCCTTAACTTGAATTAGTAGGGAAATTCCTTCAAAGTTGAAAGTATTAGAGTTGTACGTGTTCAAAACTTTAAAATTGGATTTTAAAATTATTGCTATCCCACCACCTCTACGATTAATTCTTGATGTCATGAATGGCGTGTAGCTGAGATTCTTCGGCAGTAGGAAAACATCTTGTAAAGATTCCTGCATCCACGTTTCAACTAAACATATGATGTCATGCGATTCTTCAACCACTAATGAAATAAGCGTAGATAGTTTATTTTTTATGCTTCTTACATTTTGAAGAAAAATGCTGAGATGGATATTTGTGTTAGAAGGATGTTTGCAAACAGATGTATTGGATGACAAGTTAAATGATGGATTAGGATGAGAATTAGGAATATTATTCTCTAGCTATGCATAGAATTCAGCAGATTGAGAATTAGTTGGTAACTTTTCACTAGGGTTGTTGACCGATCCTCCAATAGCTCCATAAAATGGCATGACGAGTAGACTATTTGGCCAGATATCAGGATTTAGATATTGTTGTATGTCACAATCCTTTAGCTCAATTCTAAATGATGAATATGTGGGATGTTTCGTTCTTATTTTGAACGTTCTACCTGGAATTTCTAACTCTAATAGTAGTTGGTCCATCTGCTGGGAAGTAGTATTCGGGTCTGGCCTGCTAACAAAAATGTTACTATTTCTAAGCGTCGAACTATTTCTGTTTCTAATTTTAATACAAGACTGCATATTTCTTGTTCCTATTATGCTTGCATTTCTGTTGTTTTTGCGAGGAAACTTAAAACTTGGGGAGTTTGTAGGCAAGCCATTATGGGAAGGCACTTCAGGATATTGCTCAGTGCGATCATTTTGACAGTGCACGTAAAAATTGCTTGGTTTTTGTTGATTACTAATAGAGGTGGATATAGGTTGTCTGCCTGTGTCAACACGTTGCGAGGAAGCACGATTGTGTTCTCGGACAGAAAGAGAGCTACAGCTTGATTTTTGGTATCGCGCAGCTGTTTTTTCTGGAACGAATTCTTCAGCATCTGGGCTGAGGGCTGGAACTGCAGTGGCCTGATGAAAAGAAGGGTGAGACACCGGATAGTTTTCGACCATAGCCTTTAGTTCGAGAAGCAAGTGGTAGAATTTACATTGCTGATCTTCAATACGAAAAAGATGTTGTTTAATATCTTCATTTTCTCTAAATTGTTTCCTCAGCATTTGTTCCAGAGAGGCAGATGAGCGATCATTGTTTGGGGCTGTTGAAGGCAGGGGGGACAAAGAGGAAGCGTCATCCGTTTGGGCGGAGGAATCTTTAGTTGACTTCCTTGTATGGTCTGAGGGCTTAGGAGATTGTACTATTTTGACGGGGGAAGACGAGGGATGGTCAACGTTGCTAAGGAGATCAGCATCTGTTGGGGTATCAACAGATGTTTCAATCTTAGTATTCACAGAAACACATGAAATGTGTTGGTGTAGGTTGGTGTGTTTCTATTCTGTTGTTGTCTGGCTGCTTGGTACCCAGAGGCATCAATCACTGGCGAGGTTATTCTGGGTACTCGTCTACTCCACGGGAAGGTGGGTTAGTCCATGTAAAGCTCGCACTGTCTCTAAAGAGACTCTGACCCACCTGGTGTTGCCTACCTATGCGCCAAGATCGTCTGGGGACACATTCAAGACGGACAAACAAAACAGAGAACAGTGAGAAAAGAAACCGCGGTGCAATGAATTAAAAAAAATAAAAATTAAATTAAAATAATAATAATAATAAATGAAAGAGTTGCGCAGATGCCTAGTTTGTACAGTTTTTCATGACGACAGCCGTGTCCTGTAAGCAGGAAGGAAGTCTCTGTGGTGAGGGAAAGCCAGGATTCGACAAACTTAGATGATGTAAAGGAAAGGTAAAAAGAAGAGATGCCTAAGTTCGTCAACCAGAAGAGACCTCTCTAACAGCAAGACGAAACCCTACGTCCTGTCTTTAACTGTGGCTGGAGATTACTGCGTTCACAGGGGAAATTATTTCCAACCGGACTGTTAAGATGGCTTAATTAAAGCGGACTCTACGCAAAGAAGGCTGTGGTTTCTGTCGAATTAACCCCAAACGAAAATTCTGATATTTCTAATTAATTCTCAAATCGCACTAGTATTTCCTTTCTTTATAGTTTCAGTTAGTCTTCCTAATATCGTGTGTGTGTGTGTGTAGTTTCTCAAAGGTCTCCAGGTTAAAAGTTTTATAAGCATCCCCAGCAGTTGTCTTTTTTGCTCTGGCTGAGAATCTTTCCCTGAAAATTCTCTTTGTCCCTGTCCTGTATTAATCAAGTCAGCCTCAACCTGGAGAGTAGCATCAGAAAGCAAGTCATGACCAAAACTAGGCGCACCATTATCTTCTTTTTCAGCCTCAGCAAAGGTTTCGGCAGGGTCTCACAATAGGTTGTCCCTGTATATACTAATCAAACAAATCTGTCCTATTGATTCAGCCTTTCTCCTTCGTTATCTATTATGAGAGTGAATGTAGTTGAATGTCGTTTCAGTGACTTTAATCTTGTCTCTAGATTTATAGTCACGTCGCATGGGGTATTTTTCATTTCAGTTATTGCTGAGTGTACTGTTCTAGAAGCTCACGATCAAACCCTCCGTAAAAGATGTGTTATGAATTGGCGCAGACTGTGAGGAGTTAATGTTTTCACCTTCTCCTTATTTACTTGTCAGTTTTATCCTTATTTACATTCATAACTACATTAACCGTAACTTTTTCAAATAACTCGACATCATAACACGACAAGAAACGATTCTCTATACAAGGTACGACATACTGTATTTGACTTACATCAGTCTTAATAGTAGGAAGGCTGTTCAGATTAAATTGATGGTTAAATGACATTATCTTGGTTTTCGCCTGAGATAAGCTAGGTTTATTAAGTCCAAAAAATTAGGCGCTGAAGGCTTTTAGACGTCCTGGTTACAAGCTGAGTTCTTGAACGTTGAGACACAATGAGAACCAAGTCATGTGCTTAGGCAATGGAGAGAGTGAACTCAAAGTGTGATAAGACATCTATTTAAAACAATGTTCCAAAATAGAGGTTCCAGGACAGACCCTTGGGGACATCCACGCGAGAGAGACCTACTGATTGTTTGATTTTTCGATAACACTTGGATACATGTGGTTCTGAAGTTATTTCGGATGACCTGATAAAGCGGTATCAAACACTTAATAGCATACAGACCTACGAATACACTTCCCCACCACATGGACTCGAACCGAACGATCCTTCAAAATCAATGCAGATAACTAAATGGTAATTTGAGTCCAAGTTCTTAACATGTATATTTAGTTTTAGTAAAGAGTCCTCACATTCCTGTTCACGTTCCTGGTCATTAGGCTCTCCTATCATCATCTTCTTAATATTCGGCAACTAACACATTCCTACGATCAGTTTCACCTAACTCTTTCTTAAATACAATTGACATTTTTTATTTATTATTCATACTTATCTAGCACAATCCTACATTCTTCTTCATGGTTAACACAATTCTTCTTCTGGAATTTAATGTCCACTTTACACATTATTCTATTCTATTCTGACCCTAACACATTAAAATTACATGTTAATGAAATATACATTGGTTTATTTATTTCTTCATCCTCTCAGGTAAACTTCAGCATTTGGCGACTGATTTCTCTACTTCAGTTATATTATATATGTAACATACAACTGTACCTGCTTTATAGGTTAACCAGTCCAAAATTATTACTTTCCCTCCATTAATTAATCAGTAAATAAACCATAACTATAATCAATCCTTCGTTAAACTAATTCTACGATATTTCTTTACTCAACTATAGGATATGCACTGAGTTAACTGTATGTTTCCCTAAATCTCACTTAATATTTATCTAATCTTCCCTGCAGTTCTTTGCAATTACGTAGGGGTATATACGTTGTTTAATCACTTACTTCTGGGGATTCGAATCCTACCGCTAATACAATGTTTGGCCTGCGACTTTCTGCTCTGCATCGGGGTCCACCATTGGTTTGGAAACGCTCTTCTCCGATTCCGGACTGCTTACTTCAGCCAGGGACACTATTCGCTTTGCCGATCATTCCTGGTATCATATGCTTCCTTGCTGTGCCGGATCATTCAGTAGGAGTCGCTTCCCATCACTTTATTTCTTTCTGTAGGCTACAGGACGGTCCAGCGTTCTTCCATAAGCATTATCTCGCTGTCCTCCTAAAAAATATCTCTCGGTGGACGCTTTCGGACTTCTATGTTCCATCTCGAGAAAGTTCCCCTTTCTGTAACTTATCTACACTTTATTAAAGCTATCAGAACTTAGTCAACTCACCATAACTGGTTCTACTGGTGGATCGCTTCCGGGGACTGTTTTCTGAGCCTATCTCTCCAAAACCACCTTTCTCGCCCTCAAAAAAAAAACTTTATCATTCCCGAAATAAACTTTATCACACACTAACTCGCGCACTCTTGCCTTTTTATTTCCCAAAATTTCGTAACGCCCCTCCTTTCCTCGACCAATCATTTCTATCTGACCATCATCGTCTCCATTCTCATTTGCCTATGGCCCATGACACGATGGTCGAGTCCCTTCCGGTGTAGAGAGGACTTCCATTTCTAGAGAATTCTCGAATATTCTGGAAGGTGATCGAAATTTCGGAGCTCAGTATCATCCAGAAAACACCTGCGTCCATTTACTTGATTCGTCTCGCCTTATTTTAAAATGACCACACCCGCTCTGTTAGCAGTAAACAAAAACGCTTACACTTGGTACCCCTATTGTAATCTCTGGAGCACTCCGTCCCTTTTGCCATGCCATCAATTAACCCCCCACTGTTCCGTCTCGTTATCTTCACTTGCTGCTTCAGGTAGTGGGCGCTGATCGTATATTTCTTTCTAATGTTTATTTTCACGGTGTATTTGCTTGTACATTAAATTTAACCTTCTCTTAAATTAATTCCATTAGCGCGAGACCCACTATCTTAAACAATATTTGTGATTTTAAGTGTTTTCTTTTGAGGTTTACAACATCACTCTATCTAGCATTCTATCTTTAATTATATAGACATTTAATTTAATTTGTAAGACTTTGTGTCTTACACATTATTCAGCATCTAGTATGGCAAGGAGAAGGAGCTGTGCATGCCATTTGAGAAGGCTGGATAGGTATCAAGTTGAGTCTCGTTAATAGACATTTCTTGATATTCTTTACTACTTGTGTTATCTTGCCCGAGCTTACAAATAATACATCTAAAGCGTGCCTTAGCCTGTGACGACATTTTTTTTGTGATATTTAATCTTATTACAACAAGGTCCTACTGCTCCACTGCAAGAACTACAAATCAGGAAGTCTTCAACTTGATCGTTGCATATTGAGCAAATCTTGAGTTTCTCCATACTATGAAAATACTGTATGTGAAAACAAAATCACGTGAAAAAGTCTTAAACAATATTTGCCGTGACCTTTGGGATTGTCCCCTAACAATTAAAGAGCGCCGTTGCAACAAAGAAAGAGTTACTTACAGTAATGAAAAGGTGACCTTGGGGAGGATGAAGTTCGTGGGGTGACGTTCCTAAGTAGATCTGTTCTAGATGAAGTAGCGGAAGGCCTGGGGGGGGAGGGAAGGACGACCTTTGTGCTGGCAAGGAATGGTGACTGGGTGTTGACGGCTATTCTTCAGTATAGGACGAGGGAAGCTGCATGTAGAATTAACCACTTTCAAATTCATTTGGATCAGAGGAAGATGCAGATGAGTTGACACCATGAGCGGACAGCTCGTCACAAGATGAATTATTTAGTATATCATTCACGAAAATCAAATCGGTAAAACTGCACTAACCATTAACTTTAATCGGAGCCCGATTGCACACAGCCTCACACTATCCACGCAAGCGCACAAAAATCTTCAAAATCTTCTCTTCAAAGAAAATGACAAATTACTTTAATTGTGAATTACGCGTCTGAAGGATGAGAACAAAGAGAAAAATAAAGAAGCAAAAAGTTTGTCGCTGATACTTACACAATTTTATATTTATTTTGTTTTCATATAGATCTTCCAGTAATTGCAAAGAAAATTTTTTTGCATGTATTTCGAGTTTACCTATTGTTGTAGAGAAACTTTTAGTAATATGCTCCAAAATGTCACCGGGCAAGATGTGCGTTATATTGTCGTTATTCCCTGTGGACTTTAACTCAAAAGCTGTGAGATTCATATTTTTGTTCAACAGTTCAGTGAATTGCGTTGCGGATAGATTGGCTTCTGAAAATGAAAGAAACGAAGAGGTTTCAGATCGGAACATTTGCTAAAACACGTTAACCGGATCAGGATGATAATGAAAATTAGGTATGCGTTAATCAATTTCAGATTATACTTACGTAGTTGAAACATAATGGGAAAAGGAGTATTTTCTTGTCTCAAATATTCCCACACCTGTGAAATGATAATGAAAATTTGGTATTTAAAATTTCAATTGTGTAAAATTCTCTTTAAGCCTTAAGCATGTTTCATTTGATATATAATGGTATGGTAGGCCTAGTTTCGTAATCTGTTAAAATTTCATGTGTCCTGCAAAAGTAAGCAACAAAATCAGCAAAATATGCAAGTAAAAATGAAGTAAAAGTTGTTGTTTAGGGAAGTAATGGCCACAATAAATAAGTTAATTAATTAACACTCCGAATTTACAAAACAATTACCTGACACCATAAAATTACCTGGATACATTTTTGGCTTCTAGAAAACACATCGTACAGGTTTACTATGGTTAACTGTTTCAGTTGAGATGGTCGCAAAATAGAAAATAACTTTACTATTTGTTGTTTTGGATTTCTCTGATAAAAATGATTCTTACCTTTTTCAGAAATGTAGGAAATCTGTGAAAATACAGAAATATCACAATTACATTAAATGAATTCGTTCACCATAAAGAAATAAAAAAAATTGAATTGCATACATCGGTGAAAAGCGTTAATTACTATTATTAATGAATATTAATTTTATAAACTGAAGTAATACAAATTACATAAATTTTCTAAATTACCCACTTTTCGATATAGCGCTTCGCTATTTTTATGATTTTTACGTTCTCACTTGCACTTTTAAAAACAATTTTTATTTCTTCCCAAAGCCTTTGCTGCGTTTTTAATAAATTTCTCCACGTTCTGCAAACTTGCAACATTAACAGTTTATCTTCCACATTTAAATTACGATGAATTTCAATTAAGATTGGATAAGGAACAATTGACCAATTCATTTTTACTACTATATTGAGCTATGCGCTTTCAACCTACATAGAATTCATTTGTTTTATGAACAGATTTCAACATAACGGTACAGTTATGAGTGCAATGATGCGAGCGAAGGCACGTTCTTCATTCAAGTGGTGTCTGTTCTTCCCGCACGGACTTGCGCTTTTCTACTCCAGCGTTTGTCCAGGCATAAAACGATTGACTTGAGGATGGGATGCAATCTCCTGCCTTTCCAGCGGTTTTTGCATTTCCAGCTTTTCCATCTTACTGCGGTATTCCAGTGTTCTCTTTTCTTATTTAATTCACTACCGGATTAGCAATCATTTTAAGACTCGTCATTATCGTTGCTGTTTATCTTGAGGGTCGTTATATTGGGACGCATCGCGTGAGATTCAAAAAGGTTTCACATTGTTTATTTTTCTGAACTTACGAGTAAGAAAGTTGGCAAGTACGGAGAAATTTATTAATTGACTACAAGGAGTCAATGTTAAAGTCATTGTCAATGTTAAACTTCATTTGCCACCTCTCAGCCCATCTGCTCAACCTTTCCAGATCCTGTTGCAGCAGCATAGTGTCAGTAGTGTCCTTGACAACCCTGTCTACCTTTCTATCGTCTGCAAACTTCGACATTAAGCTTAATATACCATCATCAATATCGTTTATAAATACAGAAAACAATAATGGACCCAACACTGAGCCCTGAGGGACTCCACTAATAACATTACTCCACGATGAGCAGTGTCCATTGAATACCACTCTCTGTCTTCTCCCCCTCAACCACACTTTTATCCATAGCAGCAATTTGCCTCCAATGTCACACTGCTCCAATTTGTGCAGCAGTCTTCCATGTGCAACAGTATCGAAAGCCTTTCCAAGATCCAAGTATATAATATCAACGTTATTCCCTGCATCCAGTTCTTTTCTGACTACATCATAGTATCCAATCAAATCGATCAGGCAAGACTTCCCCTTAGCAAAACCATGCTGTGTCCGAGCTATAACTGAAGTCTTGTCTAGATGATCCTGAAATGTGCTTCTTTAACCAGTGCCTCCATTAATTTTCCAGGAACAGAAGTTAAGCTCACAGGTCTATAATTACTTGTGTCAGCCTTTGATCCTCCTTTGTGAATTGGGGTCACATTTGCACATCTGCAGTCTGTGGGTACCTCCCCTGAGTCCAAGGAAGCTCTCATAATTATGGCTAACGGTTTGCTTACTTCCTCTGCTGCCTCCTTTAATATAACGGGATAGATCCCATCCACCCCAGGCGCCTTTCTTGTGTTTATCTTCAACAGTTTCTCCTCCACTTTACTCTCAGTTATTACAAGATTCTCTAGCTTACTGCTAGAGTTGAATACACCTCTGGCATTCCCCTCGCTGAATAACTCCTCATGTGTGAATGTGGAAAAAAACATTCATTTAGTTTGTTAGCTACCTGAGCAGGATCATCAACAGTTGACCCATCGATATCAAGTGGACCAATCTGATTCATCCCCTTCCTTCAAGAGTTTACATAAGTAAGGAACTCTTTGCTGTTTTTCTTTGCATCCCTTGCCAAAGATTTCTTGTAATCTGTCTTCGCCTGCCTAACCTCCTTTGTAACTTGGTTACAGATCAGCTTGTATCTATCATAGGCTTCTGTGTCATGTGTTAATTTGTATGTATCCCATGCATGTTTCTTCTCTGCCATATGCCTCATTAGTTCATCTGACATCCATTTAGGCCTAAACCTTGAACAATATTTCTTAGTTGGTATGTAAAGCCTAGTAGCTTCCAAGATAAGTTCTTTGAATGCCTCCCATTTTGAATTTGCTGTTGGTAACATCATCAGTTGGTCCCACTGTATAGAATTTAAATACAGTCTCAGTCCATCGTAGTCGCCTTTACGAAAGCAATACCCCTTCCCTTTAGCCCTAATGGTAGTTACCTCTTTGAGTAAATCCCACTTCAGCACACTGTGATCACTGCCATCTAGTTGTCCCTTTATCTGCAGATTCTTAATGCATGAAGAATCGCTGCTGATAATCAAATCAAGAGTATTAATCCCTCTAGTTACCTCTCGAACATGCTGATGTAGAAAACAATCATCCAATAAATCCACAAAAGCCTTGCTAGTGTGTGAGTGACCAGTCCCCAAATTCCAGTCAATATCTGGGAAATTAAAATCCCCCATTATAAGACTCTCTGATTTACTGGCCCACTCTATTTCCCTGTACAGTTTCTTATTATACTCATCAGAGTCATTAGGCCTATAGCACACTCCTACTCTCAATGTTGATCTCCCAATGCTTATGTCACACCAAACTGACTCAACACTGCACTGTCCAGAGAGGTCGACTGGCTTCACTTCCTTGGATTTTATGTATTTCTTAACTAATAGCATAACCCCTCCTCTCTTCCTATCCAGTCTATCCTTTCTGTAGACGTTGTACTCCCCAAATTGCAGTTCTGCACCCCTTATATCTGTGTGACACCACGTCTCTGATAAACCAACAATATCTGCCTTTGATGTTTTGAGGAATACCTGAAATTCATCAAATTTATTTACTAAACTCCTAGCATTGGTGTACACGCAGGTATACATGCACCTGTTTCTATTCTTAGCTACCCTAACACAACCCATGTGTTTACTTGTACCGCAATGGCTCCCAGCAGTCTCTGAAATATCCTGCATCTTGTTTTTCAGGCTTCTGCTCATTCCAATAGAAGCAGTGCAAGAATCTCTTTCACCTCTGCCAGTGGCTACTGTTAATCTATTCGTCTTGTCTCCCCCCCAAAGCTAGGAGTTTTCCGACCCACCTAACACTGCCTCGATAGCATCAGCAAATATTCTTGCACCCTTTATATTTGAGTGTATCCCATCCCTGTAGAAGCAATCTCTCCTGTTAACAAGTACAGTCCAGGCTGAAACAAATTCTACCCCTTGAGCCTTGCACAATCTTTCCAGGGCCGAATTGATCGACAAGGCTCTCATCATATACTCCCTCCTATCGTGTCTGGGCAGAATTGCAGACACTTTCAAATTCAAAACTTTATAACTCTGTTATTGAGAAGAGAGGAGAGAAAGCATAATATGTTTCCTGTGATCTGGAAGTGGCATTCCAGGAGAGTGAGAAGTTGGTTTACTTGGACGGCATCAAATGCAGCCTCAATGTCTAAGTAAGTCACAGCTAGTTCCTGCCTATTTTCGAATGCTGACAAGATAGTATTTGTGGTGGCTTGCAGATTTGTGATCGTTGATCTGTTTGGAAGGGAATAGTGAATTTGGGCTGGATTACTGGACAAGATCTGCTTGGGTGGAGGAGTTGGAGATGGGTCGGAAGTGTTTAGGTTGCGCTGGCGACTGAACTTTGGCTAAAGGTTTGATGAGATAGTTTGTCCATTGCTTTGGGAAAATCTGGTTCTAGAGTAACTGGTTGAAGATAATTAAAAGTGGCTGAATAATGTACGGACTTCGGCATTTGAGCATGAATTGGGGAACTCCATCATCACCAGTGGTTGACGAGGCAGGTAGAGAATTGATGGCGACGATCAGCTATTGTTTTGTGATCTGAATGGTGTTCAACACTTCTTGCTGGGTGGGCTCTGTTAGTAGAGCCAGATCTGAGTTTGGCATGGGATTACGATTAAATCTTGTGACGAAATCGAGCCACAATTCAGGATTAAGTTGCAAAGGAAAATGAGGGTTCATTTTCTTGTATGGAATTTTTCCTTTAGCCAGATCTCTGTTAACGTATAATTTGATTGCCTCTGATTTCAGGCGATTAAATTGAGTCCGTGCCCTTGAATAAACGATACGATCATTGACATTTTGCGACTTTTTCCATGTGCGATGGAGCTGTTGCTTCAGCTGGAAATTCATTTTGAGTTCTGAATTCCACCAAAGTCTTGTATATGGACTGATTGTGATTTTTTTAGAGGCAGCATATTTGGCAACCGTGTTGATTCAGTTTATAATTCTTACTGAATAATTCTTATTAAAGTTGACGATGTTACTATCTTATCCTACTAGCGGCAGGATCCCAAAAAGAAAAACTAATTTCCAAAGTCTTTATAAAAAGAATTTATTTTTGTAAGATTTCCGGATCTTACACTTCCATTATAAATGTAGCTGTTGAAAATGCGTCCCAGTAATGTTGTACGCAAGGTAATACGCCATTATATTCTGTGTAGTATTTACTAAACACATATTTTACACTATTGTGTGGAATGCTAGTAAACAGATTTTTAAAATCATACCTGTTCTCATCAGGCAATGGAACCCCCCTTTACCAATGACGAGCTCAGCGTGGCAGCTAGTCGAGTAAGAAGCAAGAAATGCCCAGGTCTCGACATGATTGAGCCTGAAATCTTAAAGAAAACTGTTGAATACGCACCGTACCTATTGCTCACCCTATACAACAGATGCCTGGAAGCCGGCCACTTTCCAAAGGCATGGAAAACGGCCAACTTAAAACTAATTCCAAAAAAACCCAGAAAGGCCAGATGCATATCGACCCATCGCACTGCTCTCGGTGGTAAGTGAAGTATTCGAAAGATTACTTCACAGAAGAATAATTGCTCACTACGGAAAAGCTGGACTCCATGCCGCGAATCAGTATGGCTTCAAGCCAGGGACCTCGACAGTGGACGCACTGGGAAACCTACTCAGGACGGTACAAGAATGTAGAAACAAGTACCTGCTTCTCATCTCGGTTGACTTTGCTGGGGCGTTTGACTCACTTTGGTGGCCAAGCGTCCTGGCGAGTTTGAGGAAGGCACGGGTGACAACAAACCTATTCAAGGTCATGGAAAACTATTTATCACATAGAAGAGTGGAGATCAATGTAGAATACCATAAGGTCACAAGAGAAGTACACAGAGGCTGTCCGCAGGGGTCGGTGCTGGGACCACTCCTCTGGAATATGGTGTTAGATGAGTTCTTAGTGATGGATCTGGGACCCGTCAGGACACAAGCATTCGCTGATGACCGTGGGAGCGGATTCCCGGGCCCAGTTGGAAACCCACACAAACCAAGCACTGCAGCAACTCCAGCAATGGGCCGCAAAACACCAGCTAACAATTTCACCCACAAAGACCCCTTCAATCCTGCTTAAAGGAACCCTGCAATTGCGACGACCACCGCAAATAAAAATTGACAATGTCACCATTAAGTTTGTAAACCAACTTAAGTACCTAGGCGTGGTTCTGGACAACAACCTCTCGTTCCAGCTGCACCTAAAGTACATAAGAAAAAAAATCAGGAGCTATTCTGCACTGGTAGCCAGAGTTACTAGGAAAGATTGGGGACTCAAAAAAAGAGCCCTGACGCTATATTACAGGACAACGTTTCTCCCAGCAATTACTTACGCCTCAGCAATTTGGTTCCCAAAAACTGCACTGGCAGTGAATATAAGAATTCTGGACATGATCTAAAGGACCATACTCTTAACTACGACACGTGCGTATAGTACAGTGAGTAATCCAGCACTACAGGTACTCGCTGGAGCGCTTCCTTTGGACCTGGAGGTCGTTCGCACAGGTCTGCTATACTTGCTATCCAGGGGAGTGGCGGCCACACATCTGGACTACACAACTGACCCAGCGAACAACCTAAAAACGGAAAATTATGGCAGAGAATATGGACGGAGACCACCAAGGGTGAGATAACCAGAAGATATCTACCTGACCTCCAGAAAATCTACCCAAAACAGCCGATCTGGTACTTCCCAGGGTACCATTTGACATCTCTAATAACAGGACACGGACCCTACAATGAGAAGCTGCACGGATTCGGACTCACTGAGGACCCAAACTGTACGTGCGGGGAGACAGAAAGCTGGAATCACATAGTGTACGAGTGCCCACAATATGAAGACCTTAGAGGGGTACTTATAACAAAAATAAGATACCTGCCAAAAGGATTGGAATCCCATTTCATAGATACTGAGGATGAATATAGAGCATTATCCCAGTTCGCACAAGACCTCTTCATCAGGAGAAGGACATTAATCACCATCTACAATGACTGACATCAAGTACCACTATTGAGACACCAGCCAGCACAATGTAAAGGCTGCAACTAAAGATGAGGGACACAAGCACAAGGACGGAGCTTGCCTCATGAGTAAAGAAACTTGAAACAGTAGCTGGCAATAGCCATATGGCGATCTGAAGAGGGCATTCTAGCCACCCTTCACCTTTATACCTACTTCTTAGGGAGGAGGGGGGACATTTTCGTCCTCCTCTCCTCTCCACCCTATATCTTCTACTCTGGTGGGACATGGGCATATCCCACTGAAAACTGAGGCTACCTACTCTATTGGCCCCATATTTCTGTCTTTCTCCCCCCAGCCTTCTGCCTCCCCCCCTCTATCTATACGCTAGCGAAAGCCCTACCCAAAAACTTAACATATCTAAATTACCTTACCCCCATAAGTTGGCCTAGCAAAACTAAGCGATTCTACCCCTACGTCGACGCGTATCCGTCTTTCTTTTTTTTTTTTTTTTTTAAGGTCCTAGCCGCCGAAATCTCAGGAAATTAAGTGGCAGGACCTGCCAGAGTGACAGAGACTACTGGGTTCCTGGTCTGCCTCCACGGGGCGTAGGTGGGGCAACGTTGGGCCTCAGTAGGGGCCCAGCGGCTAAATGACCAGATGAACAACGGTACAAGGCATCACACATATACAAAGTCCATACACTTTTAAATCTCTGGCTTTTCCAGTCAACTGGTTCACCCACAATGTAAACTACGCGAGATGGGGGGAACCCCTTGTGCCGTTTGACCCTAAACACACTTACACACTTACACTTACCTTTAGGTTGCCAGGCAGGCACTTTACCCACCTGGCTAGCCCGGTCGGCATCTCACGACTCGCCCAAAATCACACACTCCGTAAAAGATATGTTATGAATTGGTGCAGACTGTGAGGAATTAATGTTTTCACCTTTGTCCTTATTTACTTGCAGTTTTATTTTTATTTACATTTGAATCTACATTAACCGTAGCTTTTCCTCAAATAACACAACATCATTACACGACAAGGAACAGTTCACTGGACAAGTTACGACATACTGTATTTGATTGCCATCAGTCTTAATACTTGGAAGGCTGTTCAGATTAAACTGATGGTTAAATGACATTACCTTGGTTTTCGCCAGAGATAAGCTTTGTTTATTCAACCCAATAAATTAGGTGCTGAAGGCCTTTAGACGTCCTGGTTACAAGCTGAATCCATGTACGTAGGCAATGGAGAGAGTGAACTTAAAGTCTAAAAAGACATCTATTCAAAACAATGTCCCAAAACAGAGGTGCCAGACAGACCCTTGAGGACTACCACGCGAGAGAGACCTACTGATTGTCTGACGATTTTTGGATAACACTTGGATAAATCGGTCTCTGAAGTAAATACGGATGACCGATAAAGCGGCATCAAACACCTAACAGCATACAGAGCTACGAATACACTTCCCCACCACATGAACGCGAACGCTCCTTCAAAATCAATGCAGATTGTAATTCGAGTCCATAATACAATTTAATATCCTCGATTACAATATGAACACATTAAGCGAGATCGCCTTCAATTACAAATGCCCTATTAAATAATGCAGTTAATGTTACTTATGATTAGAAATTCGTGTAGTGTCAGTTAAATAGAACTGGAATATGGTGCCATCTATCGAGAGTGCATCGAACTACAATCAGCTGTCATTCGAATGACCTTAAATTAATGATTCACGCCCAAGACCGCCATAATTTATGCATTGTGTTTACGCACTTTGATGACTTCTTATTTTGCATTTAGGCCCGCATTGCTCTCTTTTATTCAAGTTGTTCACAAGCACCACATTAATTTTTACTGTTAGTATATTAAACTATATTTGTTCAAAATCGATACATAAATTACACTCACATTTTTGTTCAAATTCGTGGCGCCATCTGTTATTAGGATTAACCATAAAATACAAATGCTCAGTTTTCAATGATATTGTGGACTTCTGTGGACCTAAGAGGAACAGCAAAGTGTGAGGAAGTAAACTGAGCTGCGTCTGGGAAACATCCTATAGAGTGTAGTGATTCCTGTGGATTCAAATATTGATTCAAAAATTCAAATATGTGGTTTCAAAAATGATATTTATCCACGTAGTGTAAACAGGAAGCTAAGCAGCTGCGAATGTCTTAGAAAGGGGGATTTTAACCTGCCAGACATTAACTGGCACACTAACAACAATTTTGTGGATTTGTATTTGTTGGAGGATTGTTTTTGTAAGCAGCACGTTAGACAGGCAACCGGTGGGAGGGACTAATAGCCTTCCTCTGATTACCACAGTTTTGAAATTCTCTCCAGTAGGACCACCAGCAAATCCTAAATGGGAAGCATTCAAGGATTTAATCTTGGAAGCAACCAAACTTCAAGATTTAGGAGCAAATGGATGTCGGATGAACTAATGAGTCTAGTGGCAGGGAAGAAAAATGCATTTGATGGATATAAATTATCAGGAGACAGAGAAGCCTATTTCAAGTAATCAAGTTAAGAAGGAGATTAGACAAGCGAAAGCAGATTACGAGAAATCTTTAGCAAAAATGCTAAGAAAACAGCAAAGGCTTCTTAAATTCTATAAACTGTAGAAGGAAGGGGCTGAATCAAGTTGGTCCACTTGATATCGATGGTTCGACTGTTGATGATTCTGCTGAGGTAGTTGAGAAACTGAACGAGTATTTTGCATCTACATTCGCACATGGGGAATATCAGAACGGAAGTGGAGTGAGAAGCTTATTTTACTCCAACAAGGAGCTAAAATATTTTGTAATAACTGAGAGAGAGAAGTGGAGGAGAAATTGTTGAATTTAAACATAAGAAAGGCACCTCGGTTTTAAGGAATCTATCCAGTTACAGTAAAGGATTCAGGAAAGGAATTAAGCAGACCTCAGCCATAAATATAAGCATCATTGTACTCAGGGGAGGAGCCCACTAAATGAAGCTGTGCCACTGCATCTCCAATTCACGAAGGGTGATGAATGGATGGCGCAAGTAATTATAGACGTTGGTTTAACTTCTGCACCAGGGAAAGTAATGGAATCGCTAATTAAAGAAACTTTGCAGGATCACCTAATCAAAACTGCACCAATAGTGAAGACATAACTTGAGTTTGTTAAGTGTAGATCTTGTCTGACCAATTTTCTTGGATACTATGATGAAGTCACAAAGGAACTGGATCCAAAGAATAATTTTGATATCATATAGTTGGGCACATTTCAAAAACGTTTATTATCGTTACTGTTGCAGACAGATGACTACTGTATAAACTGGAGAAGAGGTATGGCATTAAGGGCAAGTTGCTACAGTGGATAAAGGGATGGTTGAGTGGGAGAAGACAAAGAGTTGTAATCATTGGACACTGCTCTTCGTGGATTAATGCAATTTGTGGAGTCGGACAGGTTTCGTTGTGGGCTCACTATTGTTTTGTGTAGTTATCAATGTCGAAGGTATGTCAGGTATTCAAGTTTAACCTCCAAGTTTGCAGATAATACAAAGGTTGGCAGTGTTGTTAATGACAGTATGCTACTGCAACACGAACTAGAAAAGTTAGACAGAGGTGGAAACTGAAATATAACATTGACAAATGAGAAGAATTGCACATGGGTTGAACTAAGCCCAAAGAAACGTACAAGCTGTTTGCTACTATTTTCAGGGTGGTAAAGATTTAATGAGACCTGGGAGTAATTGTGCAGTCAAATAAAGTTTTGTGAGCAATTCAGACATGCTGCCAGAGCTGGTCATGTGGTATTGTCAATGATATTCAGGAATTTTGCAAGTAGCGATGAAGAAGTGATTGTCCCTTTGTTTAACACAATGGACCACGCCTTGAGTACTGAGTTCAGGTCTGGAGACCTCATTTAGAAAGGATGTAGATTTGCTTGAGCGTGTACAAAGAAGGGCAACAAGATTGGTGAGAGAGAGAAAGGGGTTCTCTTAACAATGAAGGTTTAATTTCTGCAATTGCAAGTGTGTACACTAGGCACATGGGATGTGATCTGATTGGGGTGTAGAAGCGTCTTGAAAGGGTTGAGCCGCCTCAGTTCTGATGGGATTCTTCCTCAGATTTGGAACCTGAGGAGAAAAGACAATTGTAGAATAGATGTGCGGAAATTTGCATTTTCCCAGCGGGTAGTTGATTGCTGGAACAAACTTCATGTTTCTCTTAGCTATTGGATAGATAATTATTATTAAATAAATCAATATCAATTTAATTACTTCTCCATTTTATCCACAAACGCTTTTCTTCTTAGGTTTTCTTCAGTTTCCGTTTTAACGCAATTCAATAAATCGCAGATTCCAAAAGAAGCAAGTTCCTTTCTACACTTTAAAAATAAGTGAATCTTGTTACAATATACTAAGAAGTTTCTTGCTGAAAAATCTCTAATAAAGAAATTTATGAAATGAATCGTCGTGTGGTAGATAAATAAATAAATTTTCTGAAAATAATTTCCTAATTTCAAATATAATATAAAAATCTTTCATAATAGAAATATAATTTCAAAATATTTTAGAATTATTTTAAACTTTATTAATAATAAATTAATATTTTATAAGAATTATTAAGAAGTTTTATGTTTTAAAACTCGTTTAAATTTTAATGATCCTCTTGGTCTGGGTGGACACTGCAATGTTGAATCAGTTTGGTGCGACATCAGCACTGGCAAAGCAAAAATTAGAGCAACAGAGTGTTAGTGGACTGAAGACTGTGAGGAGTACAACGAAGAACTGAACGAAGAAATAAAGTTGGACAGCAAATCAAAATGTCCTGTAATGGGGAGTTTTAACTTCCTGGATATTGACTGGAACATGCTGTTGGTCACTCGCACGCTAGCAAGGCTTTTGTGGATTTTTTGGAGGATTGTTTCCCACAGCAGTACTTTAGAGAGGCCACAAGGAGTAACACCATCGATCTGATTATCAGCAGTGATTCTTCATGCATTAAGAATCTGGAGATAAAGGAACCACTGAGTGGCAGTGATCATAGTGTGCTGAAGTGAGATTTACTTAAAGATGTATCTACCATCAGGGGTAAAGGGAATGGGTTTTGCTTTGATAAAAGTAACTACGGTGGCCTGAGACAGTATTTAAATTCTATACAGTGGGACCAACTGATGATGTTACCAACAGCAAATTCAAAATGGCAAGCATTCAAAGAATTTATCTTGGAAGCCACTAGTCTTTTCATGCCAATTAAGAAATGCTCTTCAAGGTTTAGGCCTAAATGGATGTCAGATGAATTAATGAGACTCGTGGCAAAGAAGAAAAATGCGTGGGACGCATATAAATTATCAGGCGATAATTTATATTCATGATAAATATGACAATTCATATGCATTCCTTGCGTATAAATTATAATTTATATGCATGTGGTTTTTTTGTCCAATTAACCCCAAACCAAATTCTGATATTTCTAATTCTCAAATCGCAATAGTCTTTCTTTATAGTTTCAGTTAGTCTTCCTAATATCGTGTCCAGATGTGTGTGTGTGTGTGTGGAGTAAGCCGCGTCAGTAAAATTCAGTTTTATTTCGAACCAAGAAGATTGTGCACATGAAGTGTGACTAGAAAACTCTGTCACATCTTAAAATTAGTTTAAACAACAGCCCTTCACTTTGACAGTCCCTGGAACTTTTTTCTTTAATCTTAATTTTTTTTTTCTTATATGAAGTTTTAAATTTCAAACAGCAATATGTACGTTAAAGAGCACTTCCTTGAGTAGATAAGAAAGTGCTATACTTTTTAAAATATCCTTTCTCTTTTAGTGCTTGTAAGAATGCAATACCGAGGCAACTCGTTGCGAATAGGAGCGCATGTGTATGAGACACCTACGCCATTTAATGCTTTTTGTCCCACTGAACTCTATATACTGAAAGAAGGTTTAGGTTTAACTCCTAATCCTTCGCATTTTTGTTACACTCCTGAAAGAAGAATTTAAGATCACGCTCTTTCAATTTTTCTTTTTTTTTCACAGTTTTGAACGCTGAGCAAGAAAAAAAAAGCAAGTATCCATTGCAACCAAACTTCTGTTCTTGAAAAAATACAGAATATTTAGTGGTGTGCAATATAAATCAATTAAATGTTCTAAATATTTCTATTAAATTTTAAATATTTTATTAATTATTTAATAATTATTAATAATGCACAAAGATTTTATAAATTAATTTTGAAAATATTTATATTTTCATATTCCATTTAAAATTATTAAGTTATCGCTTAAAAACCACTTGAAATCTCTTGCGTTGTAACCACTTGAAATCTCTTGCAAGTTTCCATTTCCAGCCAACATCTCACAGTAGAATTCGGATAAGAAGTTTTCGAAGGGGCTGCAAAACGTCTCTTTAGGTTTTTCTCGAAATCTCCTGGAAACTTTCAGGACTTTTACAACTTCTCACGTGGAAAAATGATGTTAAAGGTATGAAATAAATGAAAATGAAATAGGTTAAAGATGAATTTTAAGTGCTATTTCAGAATTTATAAACGTTTCACTCTGAATCCATGGGAAACATTTTTAAACTGAAGATTTCTAATTGCTTAATATTCTATTCATAAAAGTCCTTACCGAATGCTCATTGCCAAGTTGTAAGAAGGAGTTCCTTTGGAGTTTCAACATCCTTAAAAGGTCCCAATCACAATAAGACAGAGACCAATTCACGAAGTAATTCAGGACTGTTCAGAAAAATCAGAACTTAACGGCAAATGCATCACGACGTGCACGTATCCAATTATGGATATCGATGAAAACAATTGCAAAATATCACTTCCGTTATGTCAAAAGTTTTAAGGTTAAAAGCAACAAATTGTACAAGTTATTGTGTGGCGTAATTTTAGTTTGTAGTAAATTATCGAAGGATAGTTTTGTGATATTCTCATATTTCTAATTTCTTCACAACGAGTTATTATTATTAATATTATTAGTCATATGGTGCAAGGAAGCCTTAGGTTTATGCTGCACCAGCCAAAAAAAAATTACCAATTACACTAAGAGAGAGAAAGAGAAAGAGAGAGAGAAGGGAATCACCAAGAAAAAGAGGAATGATAATATCCAGCTCAGGACCCTAGTTGTAGCAAGCTTATACTCTGCAGATGTGAGGCCCCTGGGTTGTCATGATATTGAACTACCTAGAATAAGTATTCGCCATTGGATTCTCTGCGGATGCCACCACCCCTAGATGATGATATCTGCCAAGAATAAGTAACATTAGTCTTCTCAGTGGTGAAGTGTTGCTTTATTGGAGGTAGTGCAATATCAGGGCAACTGGTTGTGAAGGCATTTACAATATGAGATGTAAAAAACGATGCCATTTCACCTACTTCGGGGTTTACTACCAACTAAAATGATTTTTGGCAATAACTTCTTCGTTTACCAAATGTTTATATTGTTTAATATTCTTTTTTATATTAAAAATAATTAATTTCAATATTTAAAAAACGTATTAAGCGGGAAAACATCATTATAATAATCCAGAGTGTGTTCTTTATCAAGAACGTTTTATGTGGGTAAACGTTTTATACGGGAAAATAATACATATAAACAATAATATATGTATTTTTTTTATTGAAAAATATATTTTTCAATAAAATATAAATTGAAATGTATTTTTCAATAAAAATTTTATTTTTATTAAAAATTAAAATTTTATTAAGCTAAAGGTTTTTCGCTTAATAAAATTTTTGTTGCAATGTTGGGTTTTGTCGCCTGATAGCAGATTCCAGTTGCAAAATTGCGTCTACCGTGCGAGTGTGGTACAAAACAGATGCTCCTGAAGTTATTCGCTTTTTGCAAGCAACAGGGTCTTCACCAAGTGACATTCACGTGAACTGGTCGCCTTGTATGGCGAAAAGGTGATGACAAAGAAGCAGGTGTGTTTTTGGCCCAATGAATTTAAAGCGGGTCGCGTTGACATTGAAGATCGACATCATGGCCACAGTGTTCTGGGTTTGCCAAGGCGTTCTGTTGGTGGATTTCTTGCCGGAGGGAGCAACAGTCAATGCACAGCTTTACTGTGCAACGTTGCAAAAACTGAAAGCCAACATTCGACGTAAACAACCAGGACTCCTGACAAGCGGTGTAATTTATTTTGCACGACAACGCAACTTCACACACTGCCCACACCACTCGTTAGTGGTGGCGCCCTAATCTTTGGGAAACTCTATCACATCCCCCCCTACAGACCAGATTTAGCGCCTTCAGACTTCAATTTGTTTGGCCCTCTGAAAAAACGCCTTTCAGCAAATCATTTCACCACAGATGAGGAAGTTCATCAGGCGGTGCGATTTTGGTTACTGCGTGTGAGCACGGACTTCTCTTCTTCAGTACTGATTTTGATACTCTGATCCATCGTTGGGATGGACTAATGCATAAATAAAACTGGACACTTTGTGGAAGAGTAGTGCATGTTCATTCACCCCTTAGTGTGTAATTTCAACTTCGTATTATTAAACATCATCGAGAGAAAAAATGTGTCTCCTTACTTTTCGACAACCCCTCGGCCTTGGGTGGTAGAGGTTGACAGATGGGGGAAATTAAAAGGTCAGCTGGATAATTACCTACGGGAGGAGGGAAACGCTTAGGTTGACAATTTCCTTTTCTCTTATTTATTAATTAATATTATATACATATACAGTATATTTTTAAAATTTTCTTCTTATGATTATTTTATTCATATCATTTTATTTTATTTATTTATTTAGTTTTTGCTATTGTATTATTGTTGTTAATAATTTATTATTATTTATTTATATTTTTGGCTGGCGTGGCATAAGCCATAGGCTTGCTTGCACCATGCGGCCATTGCAAATACTAATACGACCTCACTCTACCTAATCGGCTATTTTTTTTTCTTTCTTTTTCTTTTCCCTTTTTTTAAAAAACTTTGTCGCCGCTCAGGAAGCTGAGGCGCCCCTGACAGAGACTATCCAGAGAATTATGGGCAGTTTGGCTACTTCCTAGTTGTGTTTGCGGACAACGTGGGGTCCCACCAGGACCCACGTTATCCTGGCATTTGGCCCTGTGGCCAAATATCAGGACACCCAACTAAAATCAACACAATACTGCACATTCAGCACACGACACTCTTCTGGCATTTACAGTGGCACTGTGTATTTCCTCACAGTGTATATATGGCGCAGATGTGGGAGACCACAGATGGCTGCTCTTTTTTCATTTTAATGAAAATGAAGGCCGCCGTAGCCTAGTGGTCAGGCGCGCGGGTGCAAAACGTACACGCGCCTTGAGTGATCGGGGTTCAAGCCCGTGACTGCTGAATACGGTACTGTTCCTTGTATTCTGTCTATCTTGTGAATTTCTCTGACGGTTTGGTCGTCCCGGAGTATAAACAGAAAATTTAAATTTAATTTAATTTAATTATAACAATATTTCGGGCAGTGTATAGCACCTGTGTTATACCGGATAGCATCATATACAGGGGCAGTTGTTGATATCATTGCCTTGAAAAAAAGAGAAATATCGAAAAACGAAACCAATAGAAGTAATAAATTGATTAATTATTTTCGTAGAAAAGCTTATAGTTATTGAATGGAAATTTACCAACTGTTCGCTTTTCTTAAGATTTTGTCTACTTTACTTCCTTATACTTTTGCAAGCACGAATCAACGAGCGTGAAAGAATTCTTCTTACTGGTCATTATGTAAGAACCCATTCTCACAACTCCTAATAATAATATTTTTATATATTGGAAAATTATTATAGTTTTAAATAGACGGAATTAAGTAATTTGCTCGCGCTCCTCCTCTGTTATTCGTTTCAGTAGAGAGCGGATTAGCGTTAGCAACAGGGGGGCCTGTTAGAAATGAAACTCTCCAGAGAGAGATCTTTACAGACCTCTTTAATGATTGGAGCAGTGTGGAATTGGAGGCAAATTGCTGCTATGGATAAAGGGGTGGTTGAGGGGGAGAAGACAGAGAGTGGTAATCAATGGACACTGCTCTTCGTGGACTAATGTTATTAGTGGAGTCCCCAGGGTTCAGTGTTGGGTCCATTGTTCTTTTCTGTATTTAGAAATGATATTGATATTGATATATCAGGCATAATGTCCAACTTTGCAGACGATACGAAGGTTGGCAGGGTTGTTAATGACACTAATGACAGTAACGCTGCTGCATCAGGATCTGGAAAGGTTGAGCACATGGGCTGAGAGGTGGCAAAGTTTAACATTGCAAATACAAAGTACTGCATATGGGAAGCAGTAACCCAAGAGTAACATATCAGCTGTGTGGTAGAGATTGAAAAGGACCTGGGGGTGATTGTGCAGGCAGATATGAGGTTTTATTGAGCACTGCAGATGGTCTGCAAGAGTTGATCGTGGTGTCTTCTCAATGATATACAGCAATTTTTCTAGCAGAGACAAGAAGGTGATTATCTGCTTCTTTAAGGCAATGGTCAGGCTAAACCTTCAGTACTGTAAACAGATCTGGACTCCTCGTTTTATGATGTAGAGCTGCTGGAACGAGTACTAGAGAGAGAGAGAGAGAAGGACAACAAGATTAGTGAGAGGAACAAAGGATTGCTCTTACAAAGAAAGGCTTACGTTTTACAGATTACAGGATCTGGAGACTAGTCAAGTGCGAGGTGATCTGATTGAGGTGTATAAAGCCTTAAAGGGTTTGAGCATGCTCAAAGCTGATGGGATTCTGTATCTTGCTCAGAATAATCACCTGAGAGGGCATAAATTGAAATTGAGGAAAGATAGTTGTAGGATAGATGTGGGGAAATTTGCCTTTAGTTAGCGGGTGGTTCATTGCTGGAACAAACTTCTATCTGTCAGTCGTTGTAGAAGTTGATACCTTAAATAGATTCAAGGCAGAACTAGACAAACATTTGGAGCGAGTGAGTGGGTGAAATGAGAAGGGTTTTTTTGCTGATCCTCTATATATATTTTTTGGCTAATGCAAGCTTGCTTTCTTGCATCATGTGCCTTTACTAATGCTAATGATGATGGTCTATTTTGATGAATGGTCAAAACAATTCCCTTTTAAATTTTCGCAGCATTTATCACTTGTCTGGTGTTTATGTACCTGTCATTCCGAATGAGCTGGTAAATGAGTGTTTTTGCTTTCACTGGACGTTAGTCTACCTGCCATTGGTTAGTCCTTGATACCGAAATCACTTTTCGAATCTGTTGTTGCCACTTTTGAACATTAATCAATTGTCTGGTCCCCAAAGACTGTCAGTTTTCTCCGGATTGATGTGAGCGACTGATCGCCCGATTTGAACAGGAACTCCATCACATACCATTGCCGGAAAAGGCTTTCCCTTTGCCCATCCCTATTTTTAGATATGAAAATATCAGAAAAATCATATTAAGTGCGTTAATGAGTAACTAGTAGTACAACAAGTGTACATCATAAATTACCGTCCCCCCACGTCCTTATGAATGCGCGTGTTTGAGTAATTTTGCATTACTTATTGATTTTTCCTTGCAGTTCAGATGAGAGAGGGATGGGGAGAAGAAGACAGGTGAACAGAGAAGATAAAAACGATAAATAGATGCAGAGAGAGGAGATATACAGAGAAAAGGATAAGTAGATGATGATGGTTAGATGAAAGAGAGAGAAAGAGAGAGAGAGAGAGAGAGAGAGAGAGAGAGAGAGACAAAAATAGGAAGGCGCTTTAAATGTAAATGAGAAAAGGGAGTAAACTGACATAGCTAGACAAATAGGAGAAATAAAACATATAGAAAGAAGAAAACGAAGCGACAAAGAAAAGAAAAATGTATATGGAGGAGGAACACTAAAATTCTTTCATTTCATAAAGCGGTTCATTCGCAAACAGGGTTCAAAAAGACCGCTTAAAGAGGCATCGCTTGTCATCTCATTCCCTTTCACCATTATTAAGAAAAAAAAAAGTGTTACCTTACTTTTCGGAAACCCTTAGTAGGCAACTTATTCCAGTAATTTATAACTCGCTGGCTAAAAGAAAACTTCCTGCAATCCAGTCTAAACATCACGCCCGTAACTTGAAATTATGGCCCCTTGTTCTAGAATCATTTATAACCGTGAATATTTCGGAGCGAACTCTGGAATAGCCTTGGAATCCAAAGAGAGGCCAAAAAAAAAAAAGAAATTTTTATTGGAAAGGAGATAATGGGAAGATAGGAAGAGGGTGGAATAAAAGTGGTGGGATAAAAAGACCATAGTTGAGGCACCCGATTTGAAAGAGGACACAGTAAGGGAACCCCTGGTACAGGACGCCCATCCTGGTCCGGAGGGTTGGAGTTGAAGGTTATATTTTCTATACCTGATTCAGCTCATATGCTACGATTGCAAAGGATTAAACACTATGTGTTTAATCCTAGATTTCACGATCTAATCTTCTTATTAACTCATGAAACTCATTTTGGTGATGTAATGACACAAATAAGATTTTTTTTTTCGAAAAAAGTAGTGCTATGTCAGGGCAACTCGTTGTGAAGGCATTGATTGTTTTCATGTGAGCATTACTGAAAAAATAATAATAAAAAATAAAATAATCTAACGAATATTTTATTTTATTTATGACAGACAATGTTACCGTTAACCAACATTACAGTATTAGTAATATAAAATTAATATTACAGGTTAATTAATATTATTAGTGATAATCCAGTTAATGTTATATTATAGTTAATTAATAGTATTTTTATTATTAGTGATGGATTAAGAAATAAAATCTAATTTTAGCATTATAAGTTATAATTATAACATTTTTAAATATCTTCAAAAAATATTTATATATTCTTACAAATTAAAGTACAGTATATACATTTTTCGAAATTTAACATAAGCATGTATCTTTATTTTATTTTATAAAGCCGAAAAACATTTCAAAATTGAAAAAAAAGCACAAAAAATTGTATATATATATATATATACAATTTTTTGTGCTTAAAGTACATATTGCTGTTTAAAATTGAAAATTTCATATTATAAAAAAAAAATTAAGATTAAAAAAAGGTTCCAGGGACTATGACAGTGAAGAGCTGCTGTTTAAACTAATTTTAAGAATTGACAGAGTTTTCTAGTAGTTTTCTTAATAAAACTGAATTATGCGAATTTTACTAACGCGGCTTATTGGATCTACACTGCTCGACAAAATTAACAGAACACGTATGAACGGGTTTAAGTCGTTCAGCATGCGATGAAGTGGAAAGGAAATTGGTATGAAGAGGTGGAAAAGGATAACGAACAAGTTGGAATGAAGCTTTAAAAACACAGAAAAAACTTTGGGAAAGATTGAAACTCACATTTCAAAGTGAGAGAGACAATCCAAAAATTGTAAAAATAGCGAATAGCTATATGCAAAAGTGAGTAATTTAGAAAATTTATGTAATATGTATTACTTCAGTTTATAAAATTAATACTCATTAATAATAGTAATTAACAAAAACGATTAGCGCTTTTCACCGATGTATGCAATTCAATTTTTTTATTTCTTTATGGCGAACCAATTCATTTAATGTAATTGCGATATTTCTGTATTGTCACTGTCTGCTTTTATATATTGGGGCTGCTAATTAATTTCACATATACTTTTCAGGTTCCATCACTTTACAAAAAAAATAAAAATTACTTTGAACGACAAAATAGGACCGAAGACATTTGAACAACTCAGAATATTATTACGTAATATGGCACAGTGCAAAGTTCATTATTTTGAATTAATAAACCTGAATTTAATCAGAAGTTAGGAAGAATTAATAATTATCTTGAAAAGTGGCACAGCATCATGAATATAGCAAATAGGTATATCATTTATGTAATTTGTATTTATGTAAATTTATGTAATTACTAGTATTACATTATTCGTAACATTTGTATTATTTATATTACTTCAGTTTATAAAATTAATACTCATTAATAATAGTAATTAACAAAAACGATTAGCGCTTTTCACCGATGTATGCAATTCAATTTTTTTTATTTCTTTATGGCGAACCAATTCATTTAATGTAATCCCGATATTTCTGTATTGTCAATGTCTGCTTTTATGTGTTGGGGCTGCTAATTAATTTCGCATATATTTTTCAGATATGAAAACTTTATTACAAAATTATCAGTAATTTTTAACGGAGAGATTGATAACAGAAGAGTGGGAGCAGAATTATTCTACAAGGTACGATCATGTAAATTGAAAGAATTAACAATTGTAAATTTTCTGATGTATTTCAACGAGTAGAAATGGGTAGACAAATTGAAACCAGTTGGCACACTTTCAAGACGAACTAAGAACATTCAAATTTACCAATACAAGTCTCGATTTCGAGTCAGCTATGAATATTTTGAGAACTGTCTGCAATAAGAATAATTTATTAAAACTGGAAATAAGCAGATGTTATCAAGAAGTCGAAAATGATCCCAGGTAAGTTTATGCTGTCAAGTAATTGTTTTGTAAATTCGGAGTGTTAATTAATTAATTAACTTATTTATTGTGGCCATTACTTCCCTAAACAACAAGTTTTACTTTTTTTTTACTTGCATAAGATGATTTTGTTGCTTTCCTTTCAGAATGGAACAAATAATAGATATTACATGCAGTCAAGAAAACTTAGTAGAATTGGCTTTGAGCTACAAGGACATTAGTAGTAATATATGCGCAACTGTGAAAGACACTTTTTTAAAAATTTAAAAGTACTAAAATTATGCTAATCGGAATGAATCAGACACAGAAACTGAGTTTCTTCAACAACATGTGTGGAAGATTTTAAAAACACGAAAGAAACCTCTTTCAATTACATTCAAATTGGGTAAGTACGAACTGAAATTGATTAATGGATACCTAATTTTCATTGGCGTCATCATCATCTTGATCCGGTTTACATGTTTTATCAAATGTTCCCATCTTAAACCTCTTCGTTTCTTTCATTTTCAGAATGTAATGTCACCAAAAATAAATTAAAGGAATTACTGAACGAAGATATGCAAATGACAAAATTTAATTTTAAATCAATCTCAGAGAAGGGAAATATTAGTCATATGTTGGCCCGGTGAAATAATTAATCATGTTACTGAAAAATTCTCTACAACATTAGGTAAGCAGAGAGAGAGAGAGAGAGAGAGAGAGAGAGAGAGAGAGAGAGAGAGAGAGAACGAACTTACATTCTTTTATTTCTCTTTTAGAGAGTTTAAAACTTGAGCTCTATAACCACAGACGGCTGTCTACCGTTCCTTTGAGAACTATGATTGAATCGTGCTCCAAGCTGAGAGCCTTAGAAATGAGGGACATTTCGATCCAGTTAGTAGAAGATATTTACCATAGCAAAATAAATAAAAATGCATGTAAGTATGAGTGACAAACGTTTTGCTTCTTTATTTTGCTCGTTGTTCTCGTCCTTAAGACGCGTACTTCACAATGAAAGTAATTTATCATTTTCTTTGAAGAGAACACAATTCCCTAGCTTTCCTCACCACAATCAACCCATCTCAGGGTCACACTTTGAAACGGACATGGCGTTTGCTCTCGGGCAACTTTCCACTTCCTAATCATTTCTGTGCGATAATTGTAACTTTTCAAAGGACGATGTATTCGAAAATGAAGAACTCCTGATTACACACAGAAGGCACATTGCTATAAAGAACCTCCCTTCACGGCTACAATCAAGGGGTTAACACTTTTCAATTGTTTTGTACTTGCTCACATTGGCATAACTGATTAACAAATCTACTTCAAATGAATATCTGGGCGGATTTATATTTATATGTAATATGAGCAATTAATAAATATCTTAATATTGTTCAGACCGGATTAATGCCACCTATTGTAGATAGAACATTACATCCGTCTTAATATTATAGTCTAAGTAAATAAGGTACGTGCTGTTTAATGGTACATTATGTTAGAATATTATTATGTGGTGTCCGAAAATATAATAATGATGCTATATAAATACAAAGAAATATGTATACCGGCTGGCTGCCCGTTAAAAAAAAATATATACCCTTATATCAAGGCACCAAAAGGCTATAATAACCGATACCCGCCCCCATAAGCCAGACCTAGTAAAGAAATATTACAAGTAAAATAAGGTAATAATAATGTAACACAATATGTTAATTATGGGTAGTAGGATACATTGAAAGGGATGTTATCAAGGGCTAACCCTCTCAATATATCCCTCCAATAATCAACAGAGCTATCGGTTTCTGTTATCATCTGCCTGTATAACGTAGCCAAAAAGGTGATATTAAGGTCTAATGGTTAGGCGTATAATTTAGTTGTTCACAGACAAGATGACAATTAGCCCGACCGATAACTAACAAATATATAAAGAAAACATGAAAATGGAATTATATTGCATGGAGCGAAAAAGATAGAGAGAACCAATATCCATCAATAATTTTTTTATAATATTATACGTACGTACCAAAGAAGCAAAAGCTAACATAAGGAGAACGTAAGAAAGATTAAAGTATAGTAATAGTGTGTGGGGAGGGGGGTGTAAATTAATGACTATGATTGATTATTCTATCTGCTTCCTCTCTTATACCTTTCTTTATATTTTATTTTTGTTGTTTTATGTAGTATTTTATAACGTCCTTTACTTTATTAATTGTTATTTAATTAATTCTGAACCTAGCTATGCCCCCTTTTCTGTCCCCTCCCACTTTGCACCTGACTTGTTTTGTCTCCCAGAAGATCTAGACTCGAAGGGGGTCTCAATATTTTAGGTATTCCTCCTCTGGACTGGCTGAAGTTCAAAATGACTGACACACACTTAAGTACCAAAACATAATAATATTTATTGACATTATATACATTCCAATCAATATCTACGATTAACTGAGAACTTTATTATGTGTGGCTTTGTTAGACTGCTAGGCCTTAAATGTGTACATATCTTTGTAATTCAAACTACAGAATCTTCATATATATATATATCATGTTCTTCGTGTGTGTCTCATCCTTGGGTTTTAAGAAATCTAGTCGTTCATTACATCTCATAATCCTTACATCAGCTTTCCTACCAATCAACTGTCCTAGTAGGTCTACAACTGACTTTCAGCGTGGTAATAAACAATTTCAATTAACTATATACCTTTTTATATTCCACTTTTGAACGCAGAGCACGAAAAACAAGTATCCATTGCAACCAAACTTCTGTTTTTGAAAAAATACAAAACATTTAGTGGTGTAGTAAATAAATCAATTAATTTTCTAAATATTACTATTAAATTTTAAAATATTTTATGAATTCTTTGATAATTATTAATATTGCACAAATGTTTTATAAAGTAATTTTTAAAAGTTTTATATTTTCATAACCCATTTTAAATTAAGTTGTCGCTTAAAAACTTGCGTTGTAATCACTTGAAATCTCTTGCAAGTTTGCATTTCCAGCCAACATCTTACAGTAGAATTCGGATAAGAAGTTTTCGAAGGGGCTGCAAAACTCCTTGTTTAGGTTTTTCTCGAAATCTCCTGGAAAATTTCAAGACGTTTAGAACTTCTCACGTGGAAAAATGACGTTAAGTGTATGAAATATTAACTACACAAATGAAAATGAAATAAGTTAAAGGTGATTTTTATGTGCTGTTTCTGAATTTATAAACGTTTTACTCTGAATCGATGGGAAACATTTTTAAACTGAAGGTTTCTAATTGCTTAATATTCTATTCATAAAAGTCCTTACCGAATGCTCATTGGCAAGTTGGAAGAATTAGTTCCTTTGGAGTTTCAACATCCTTAAAAGGTCCCAATCACAATAAGATAGAGACCAATTCACGAAGTAATTCAGGACTGTTCAGAAAAATCAGAACTTAACGGCAAATGCATAACAAGGTCTGCGTATCCAATATGGATATCGATGAAAACAATTGCAAAATATCACTTCTGTTATGTCAAAATGTTTTAACTAAAAACGTTTTAAGGCTGAAAGCAACAAATTATGGAAAATTGACTAATTGAACAAGTTAATGTGTGGCATAATTTTAGTTTGTATTAAATCATCGAAGTAAGTGGCATCGTTTTGTGATATTCTCGTATTTCTAATTTCTTCACAACGAGTTATTAATCATATGGAAGAAAGCCTGAGGCTTATGCTGCACCAGCCAAAAAAATTCCCAATTACCCTAAGAGAGAGAGAGAGAGAGAGAGAGAGAGAGAGAGAGAGAGAGAGAGAGAGAGAGAGTAATAGAAGGGAATCACCAAGAAAGAGAAGAATGAATATATCCAGCTCAGGACCCTAGTTGTACCAAGCCTATACTCACCAGATGTGAGCGCCTGGGTTGCCCTAATATTGAACTACCTAGAATAAGTAATGCTTCGCCATTGGATTCTCTGCGGATGCCACCACCCCTGGATGGTGATATCTGCCGGGAATAAGTAACATTACTCTCGTCAGTGGTGAAGCCTTTCTTCTTGCAGGTAGTGCAATATTAGGGCAACTCGTTCTGAAGGCATTCACAATATGAGCTGTAAAAAGCGATGCCATTTCACCTACTTCGGGGTTTACTACCAACTAAAATGATTCTTGGCAATACCTTCTTCGAATACCAAATGATTATATCGTTCGTTTAATATTCTTTTTTATATTAAAAATAATTATTTTCAATATTTAAAAAACGTATTAAGTGGAAAACGTCATTATAATACACTGCGTATTCTTTATCACGAACTTTTTATGTGGATAAGCTTTTTACACATGGAAAGTAATAATTAATATACATATATTTTTTTATTGAAAAAATATATTTATATATAAAATTTAAAAATAAATTGTATATATATATATATACGATTTTTTTTCAATTCTGAAAAGTTTTTTCGCTTAATAAGATAAAATAAAGATACATGTTAATATTAAATTTCGAAAACTGTATATATTTAAATTTGTAACAATATATTAATCTTTTTTTTTTTTTTTTTTGAACATATTGAAAAACGTTAAAATTAGAAAATTTTATTTTTTAATCCATCAAGAATAAATACTAGTAATTAACTATAATGTAATATAAATTAACTGTATTATCACTAATAATATTTAACTGTAATATTGATTGTATATTACTAATACTGTAATGTTAGTTGGCTGTAACATTGTCTGTCATAAATAAAATAAAATATTCATTAAATGATTTTATTTTTTATTATTTTATTATTAATTTTAGTATTATTATTTTTTCAGTAATGATCACATGAAAACAATCAACGCCTTCACAACGAGTTGCCCTGACATAGCACTACTTTTTTCGAAAAATATCTGATTTGTGTCATTACATTTGTGTCTACTGATTGGTGACTTTAATATTAACATTCTTCAAAGTTCTTCCTCTCAGGTGCAAGACCTCCTAGATGTCATTACTTCAAATGGTTTCTCTGTTCTTACTGATGGAGATATCCCGACTAGAATGGGAGAGTCCCACATTTCCCTTCTTGACTTCGCAATTGGGGAATGCTCTCTCACGTATGCAATACTTGATACAAATATTTCGGATCATCGTTCCAACTTAATCGTAATCGAAAATAAAATAAATGAAGCAGAGATCATGCACGCTTTCAAATCTGGAGATCAGGAGATCAGGGAATAAATCAGGAGATCAGAGAATAAAAGGCCACCAGGCCAAGAGGAGAAATATGCCCGTTCATCTCAAACAAGATTTGTAATATGTTACAGAAAAGAGACAACCTTGCAAGAATTGCTAGAGCAACAGGAGTCGAGGCAGATAAAATTAAATACACAACGTACAGAAAGAAAGTCACTGACTGCATTCGGTCAGAGAAAAGAAAATACCATAGTTCTCAACTTACAGGTATCATAACAAGCAAGAAAAAATGGACAGTTTTGAACAAACTATTACCGGGAAGGAAACTGAAATCACGAAGCTACTTTGGAGATGTAGTTGAAAACGACGTGCTCATTTCAGATGACGAGCTAAAAGCCACTGCCTTCTGTAACCACTTTAATTCAAGTGTGAATAACCTCTTTCAAGACGAACTTGATTTCAGAGTCAACGAAATGAGAGAATCTGCCAAGTACTCAATCAGAAACTCTTTTTCTCGTTCCTCTCTCCGATCAAGAGATTTTAGAAGCAGGGAATCAATTGAAAGAAAAGGGAGCCTCTGGCTTTGATGAAATATCTCCGTCTCTGGTGAAAAAGGTCCTTAGCTCAATTCTTATGCCACTGAAGTATATATTCAATCTCTCCTTTCAATCTGGTATATTTCCTTCTCAATTCAAAAAAAGCAATAATCATCCCTGTTCCAAAGGGAAACCGTTGTAACTCCCTCAACAACTTTCGCCCAATAGCTCTACTCTCAGTTTCTGCAAAATTATTCGAAAAAATTCTTCATAGCAGACTCATGGGTTTCCTTGAAGACAATCAGCTCATCCATCAATAACAGTATGCTTATCGCTCTAAAAGATCCACTGATCTTGCAATTGTTGACTTCTGCTCAAGGATCATTGATAGTCTTGAAAAGGGTCACTATGTTATAGCACTGTTTCTCGACTTATCTAAAGCTTTTGTTTGCATAAACCATACTATTCTACTTAATAAACTTAATAACCTTGGCTTGAGAGAGAATATTAACCTTCTCCTTGAAGACTACCTTACCGATCGGCCGTTTGTCGTAAGAACAAATCAATCGTACTCCAACATCTGTTTCTCCAGGGGAGTACCTCAAGGCTCACTTCTTGGACCTATCCTATTTGTTCTTTACATCGATGAATTTCTCTCTCTTCTTCCATCTTCCCACCTAGTAGCGTATGCCGATGATATTTCCATCCTAATCACAGATAAAGACCCTAATGGGCTTCAACTCAAAATCTCTGCCTTGCTTTCTGTGATGCATAATTGGCTTCAAAAGAATCAGCTTATACTGATTCCGGAAAAACAAAAATATATGGTGTTTAGAACGAAAAACAAACCACTAAATATCCATTTAGACGTAACGTACAAAGAAAAACAACTTGAAAGGGTGAATGAAACCAAGTTTCTCGGAATCTGGCTGGATGATAAGCTAAGTTGGGCAAAACAAATGATAACCCTACGAACGAAAACTACGTCACTAGCGGGAATACTCGCCAGGGCCTCTGCCTGGGTGTCTCCTTCTCTTCTCGGACAAGTATTCCTTTTTTAATTCAGCCGCACCTCACCTATGGAATCATCTCATGGGGTACCACCAGCCAAGGAAACCTCGCGAGAATCAACTCCATTCTCAATCGATGCGTTCGTTCAATTTTGAGCCTTCCCTGGAACGCATCGGTTAGTTCGAGATACAAGGATGTGAGACACCTAAGCATCTACCCAGCTATTGCAGAAAGCCGAGGCGATCCTTGTTTCAATGCTATGAAGACAGCAGACTTTCCCCCTCTCTTCAGATATTTTTTTCCTAACCAAAGACGAAGAAGAAATATCGTACAATCTAAGAAATGAAGCCAACCTGAAGATTCCGCTTTTCAGAAAAGCCATAGGTCAAAAAAGTATAAAATACAGAGGTTCTAAAACCTGGAACAAACTTCCTGCAAAAATCAAAAATGTCACTTCACTAAATCAATTCAAGAAACTACTAAATTGAACACATCACCTGGGATGTCTAACTCAAATTACCTTCCACTCAACTCCTGGATTTTAAAAACACCAACATGGAAATAATGTACAAATGTTAAAGGAAGCAGTTGGCAAATAGTTTGTAAATTTCTGGGCATGTATCTCATCATTTTTCTTTTCTCTCCTCATTTAATTGTAAAAATGTTCACAATGATGTTATAAGTAGCGATGCTTTTTGAAGTCTTCTATAAAGAAATGTACAAAAAACCAATTTATTTATGTCTTTCCTGTTCAATATTACCTGTACAATTTCAGAACTGTACATTTTTCAATTGCGTATTTGTATATTCATAATTTGTAAAGATGATGACAAAGAATCAGGTGTGTTTTTGGCCCAATGAAGTTAGAGCTGGCCGCCATGACATTGAAGATCGACATCTTAACACATGATTACTGAGCAAGGATTCTCAATCACTTTCCAATATTTCTATGACTGAAAACAGAATTGTTAACCTCTTACAAAGTCATGTCCGATAATTAGAATTTTACGGCATGTAAATATTAAATGAAATTAAATAAATACGGATGAACAATTGCATTTAGATAAATGATTTAAAAATGATGAGTCCTAATAAACGAATGCGTGAAATATAAACGTGAAATATCTACATTCACACACGGGGAGTTATTCAGGGAGGGGAATGCCAGAGGTCAATTAAACTCTGGCAGTGAGCTAGATGATTTTGTAATAACTGAGAGTAAAGTGAAGGAGAAATTGTTGAAGATAAACATAAGGCACCTGAGGTGAATGGGATATATTCAATTAGATTAAAGGAGGCAGCTAAGGAAGTAAGCAAACCCTTAGCCCTAATTATGAGAGCTTCCTTGGACTCAGGGGAGGTGGTGCCCATGGAATGTAGCTGTGCAAATGTGACCCCAATTGAAACAGGAGGATCAAAGGGCGACAGAAATAATTACAGACCTGTTAGTTTAACTTCTGTTCCAGGGAAACCTGAAAGCTTTCCTAAGTAATGAATACTGGCTCTTGAGATGGCTGAACAGTATCTCGAATTACTCATATACTATCTCTAGAGTTATCGTTCTTTCCAACCTCAGCATTCCTCCCTGGAAACACACAATTAACACAATTTTTCACATTAGCCCAACTGCTAACAGGAATATTAGACGCTCCCAGTATTGACAGCTTGTTTCACTCTCGTCGAGAAGCCACCAGTATTGCTGAAACAAGACATCCACTTCAAAGCAACTTAAAAAACTGGACAGCCTAGGTCACTTTTTTCCAGCAAACCCAATAGAACTCTTCAATGAACTAAGCATTGAATCGGAAAAGCTGTGTAACGCAAATGCCTACAGATTGCAAGTCTTCATCGTCTCTTGTAACTGTAGTGCACAGCCACTCGGCTTAAAAACTGCATTTAATTTGATCCCTTTTATCTATATACTCTCGGTATTCTAGATGCCAACCTAAGATGTCAAAATTTTAAATATTCTATGATGTTCAACGATGCCAAAAATTTAAAATATTCTTTTATAAATTCATTATTATTCATGTATTCTAAACTTCAACCTTTCAGGGTGAACGTCCAATGGACTTTGTAACCTTTTGCTCACGGGTCCGCTTCACTCCTTAGAATGTAACTCTCACCCTTCTAGCCAATAGCTGTTCCAGGGGTGTCTCTTCAACAGAGAAATAAACTGATAATAATAATAATAATAATAATAATAATAATAATAATAATAATAATATCGGGCTTAATGTCCAAGTTTGAACACGATACGAAGAGACGATACGATGCAGGGTTGTTAATGACCGTATGCTGCTTAAACAGGATCTGGAAATGTTGAGCAGATGGGCTGAGAGGTGTCTACTGAAGTTTAACATTGACAAATGTAAAGTACTGGTTATGGGAAGCAGTAACCCAGAGTAACGCATCAACTGTGTGGTACCGGTCCGCCGTCCCAGTATAGCACAACGCGGTAAAAAAATAGTTCCCTACACTAAATATATGTTCAATGGAGTGTCGCTTCATTGAACATACATTTATTGTAGGAAATTTTTGCATATCATAAATAACAATATCTCCAGAAGAATCAGCGTCATGGAAATGAACGCTGTACCATGACGCTGATCCCAATTCTACCAACTGTGCTATCCAGGAGGACAAATATGGACTGATGTCAGGAATAACCTCTGCCTGATGGCAGTTCTTCATGTTTAAGTTTCCACAGCGATTTGCACTTTCTTTCGCAATTACCAGCATGCGGAAACTTCATAAAATTCTCTATAAAATCTTCCAACTGCTTTATTTTGATATTTATCATTATTTTTTAAACATACACTGTACGCACCAATTATGTGATCAATCTGAATTATAGGAATCTATCCAAAATTAGCCTTGGGAGCAGAGTATCGTCCATGTTAACCCCTTCCACCCACCACACTCCACACAATGTGTCAAAATTACCATTAAGGGACAACTCACTACGGCTCGACATTCAAATCTCTAAAAAAATGAAATTAGCACCGCCATCGTCTCCCCCCCAACACCTTATACCCCGCTGACCTCCAGTACCAGGGTCCACACGTTTTACTCTACTGCGCGACAAAAATTGCCACCACAGTAAAACTGACAGCGCCGGAGTAGTACTGTTTCGCTTCCTTCCACCAAATCCCTAGGTGGCGTATAGCCCCTGTTGGAAACAACTTGGGAGTTTTCGAAAGACTCTGCTTACTCTCGGGAGGAACTTCTTAGTGATTTCCCCTTTAGTGGATTCTGTCTTCCGATCCTGCCATCCCTGTCGGAGATGGCCGAGCAGACTGGTTATTTCAATCTTCCTGTTGTTGACGAAGTCCAACGTGTACTTGAAGATAATACTGTACACGGTATTTCTTTTGCCATATTATAAGTCAAGGCGCATCGAATGATTTCCAAGACCAGCGGGACGACTCACGCCAGAACCTGGAATGCGTACGTCATGACTGTCGAGACAGCTCATGTGATTGTTAGAATTATTGACCGCTGAATACTGTCCAAGGTTCTTCTATTTACGACTGTGGTTACCTTTTTGTACCAATCCGTTGAAGCGCATGTGATGACCAGGATGAAGGAAGATTTGTAGTAGAGGAACAGAATCCGCTTGTTTAGCCCTAGTCCCTCCTGGTCACACTTGCGACAATACAGAATATTTCCGTATTTTCGGTTTAATGTTATTTAGATGGGGCTGAAAAGACAGATTTTTGTCAATAATGGTTCCGAGATATTTGATTTCAATAGCAAGTTTTATTGTGGTGCCTTTGATTTTCACTTACGGTGGACTGGCAAACAAAAATCTCTTCCCTTTGTAAGTTGATGATGGTTGGTTGGTTGGGTTTTATTGGCGCATTAGGAACTAAGGCTATAATGCGCCAAAACCGTAAGTTGATGAAAGCAGGACTGCATCGGTACTCCGTAACTGAAAACAACCTTCATGGACATGGCACCCACGGTCTTGAGCAACCCAGCCAAACAAAGAATAGGTTTTAAAACAACCTCACCCGGATCTGGCAACGTCGTTGGACTGAAACCACCAAAGGGTGTATCACAAAAAAACACATCCCGGACCTGGGGAAAATATTCCCGCAAACGGCGACTTGGTTCAAACGAGGACTTCACACATCATACGTACTGATAGGCCATGGCGCCTTCAAAGAAATGCTGGCGCAGATGGGATTGGAAAAAGAACCGAGATGCGTGTGATGAAGCGTAGAGTTGGACACACATCATGTATAACTGCCCAAACTATGAGTACCTGTGATGTAGGTTAATGACCACAAAAAAAATACTTCCCAAAAAATATGGAATCATACTTTCTGGGCTCGAGTGAATAATATGGAGCACTATAAAACTTTGCTCAGCAGCTCTTCAACCGGCGATGAACACTCATCGCCTTACACAGAGTGACATAAAAATAATGGTGATAGAGAACAACACAACAAAATGATTACATTCTCACCAGCCCTCCAAAGGTGAAGCCAGACGAGCCAACAACCAGAAAAGTGGACTACACAAAACGAGAAAACCGCTATTACTAAATGGAAACGACAAACGGTCTGTTTCCCCGTGCAGCACTGAGTGCTCCGTGGTGTGCTGACTCCTGAAAGGACTACCTAAATACAAGGACTGGAATGGACATACCCTGAACCTTGGACGGTTCCTCTGAAAGCCGAGGAAGGCCATCTGGCAAATGGGGCTGGACATCTATTTCAGCTTGCTTTTTTGCACTTTCCCAGGCGAGGGGGATGATTTCGCTGTCTACTCCCCCTCCCGGCCCCAATTTTCCTTCCGGTGTAGCATGGGCATGACCACTGAAAAACGAGCGACTATCTGCCCTATCAGTCCCTTCCTTCTACTTCTACCCCCGGTCTTCTGCCTCCCCCTCCCAAAAATTTTCCTACACAGCGAATTACCCCACAGATCCAAATCTAATACACCAAAATTATTGCTAGGACTAATAGACCTCTAGAGAAACTCATTGAGCGAAAACCCCACTCGACCTTTAAAAAATCGTATTTTTAAGCAAACCGCTATTTTTTTATTTATTTACTTTTTTTTTATTTATGTTCCTAGGCACTGAAATCTCAGGAAAGTAGGTGGCAGGACCTGCCAGAGTACAATTAGTCTTATTGGCACACTCGGCCGGCGTCTCCATCGCTGGGTATGCTAACGTCCGGCAACCTCCTGCTACAGGAACCCGGCGGCTGACAGGTCAGATGAACAACGGGCACAACATACTGCATTCTACATGACACACACACCGTGAAACCTCTGGCATTGGCAGGGCACTGTCGCTCGATAGAGAGAACGTACGCGAAGATGGGAGAAATCCAGGAGCCGTTAGACCCTCAACATACCCTATTCCCAATACTACTGTCACCACCACCAATCCGGCACCCAGGAGGACAGTGCTCCCTACTCCACACCTCGTGGTTCTCAAACGTACAACCACTGACACTCTTGAAACTACTGAAGAGGTCAGGAAAAAGGTCATTGACTCCCTATCTCAAGCGTTAAGAACGGCTAAAATCAGAAAGACCCGAAACACAGCGGTCATAATTGAGACCGAAACCAAAAATGATGCAAATCTCATCATCAATAACTCCAAGATTCCGACGCTTAGACTCTCTGCTGAGCTGCCTAGAGAAAAAGGCCCCTCCATTGTTATATTTGATATGGAAAAAGACCTGACTCCTAATGCCATATGTGAGAAGATATATATACGCAACCCCCCAGCAAGACTTATCCGATAGGCACATTACTACCCTACTAATACAGTGAAGTGCAACTATTCAGAACTGGACTAGTGGCGTCAATACGTGGGCACAAGCTGCCTATGACGAGCACAGTTGTTTAACTTTCGTGACTGTGTAGTATGGGTTGTGCAGCACTACAGCCTCCCAAGGAGTATCTTGCTCTTCGTGTATTATCTTATATGTGGTTGGGTATCCGCAAACCCGTTTAGAGTGGGTGCACGGCTTCTGGAGTATGAGAATGTCTGCATTGATTTCTTCAGCTTTTATCCTTAATTGTTCTGCCACTGCTCTGGCTCTTTGCGCATTTTGTTGGATGATCTCTATTTTGGATGTATTTTATTTCTTATTGTTTGTATCCAGAGTCGGTTCTCTTTTGGTATTGAATCTTTGCTTTGATATAGACCGGGCAGTTCGGATCTCTGATCGAGTGTGTGTATTCCAATTTGGCTGCTTTGCAATTGGCACAGGTTGGATCCTGTTCCCTGTTGGGGCACGTTTTGTACTCATGGCCCTTGCCAAAGCAGTGGCCGCAGGTTGGTGTTGTCTGAGTACAGGTGTGGGTTGTGTGTCCGGACTTGCAGCACCGGAAGCATTTCGGCACTGCAGCATGCTCCCGGCACCGGTGGGATCCCCATTCTATATATATTCTGTTGCAGTTTTTCAGCTGTTGCCATGCAGATGGGGCACGTTCAACTACCCAGTTCCTATTGGTTCCCGATGTGGTACCGGTTGAATACCTTAGTGTTACCGTGTATTTTCTTGTGCTTCCTGTGCTAAATTCCTTAGATTTCTGGTGACAATTTCAGTTGCTAGTTGTTCAGGATTACGTCTTTGTCTACATTAAATATTGTAATTGCTGGCCCACGCTTTTTTGGCGACTCCGCTGTTAGTCCTAACTTGGCAAGTTTTGGGTTTTCCATTATTTTCTGTATATCTTCCTTTTTTTCTGTTTCTATTATTAGTCCTGTGTTTCTTGTTTTTCTTATTGCTTTAATTCTGGTAGTCCTCAAGTCATCTTTCATCTCTTTCATGAATTTAGACTTTAGTTCTTCGCTGGATTGGACATTTTCAGTGTTTTCCAGGGTTGTCGGTCTGAGAACCACCAAGTTTGGTGTTTCCAAGAGTAGTGGCCTTTTTTCTTGTTGCCCTTCTTCGTTTGGTTGTAACTGGTTTGAGCCATTCCTCAGCGCCTGGGCATATGTGGGGGCACACTGTTGCATTTGATTTGCCCCACATTGTATCTTACCGTTTGCCTTTTCATTTTCTAGGAAGGTCTCTATCAGCATGGCTTCCATCTTACTGAAAATTTTTGCAATCTGCGATCTAATGCCTGTTGTAATTCTGTTTGATGGTTCTTTGAAAATATTCTCTAATGCCGTCTTCAAGGCTAGAGATTTTTCATACACTGCGCCTTCAGGCAAGGTAGGATCCAGGGGAACCTCCGGTGGCTTCTCTTCTTCGGTGTGCTTTGTAGATGGTATACTCTCTGGTTGGTCCCTTGCTTCAGTTCGAGACGTTTTCCCCGCTCTATTTTTGTACCAGGCGACTTTTTATTTTTTCCATCCATTCTCCTTAGATTTCGGTTAAAGGGCGTTTACGGTTAATCGGAAGTGTGTTAATTTTGGTTAGCTTGTGGCTGTTAAGAGCAACAAAACGATACCAGCTATAAGTCAGTAGCCCTTTTGGTTCTCGTGCAGTTTCCTGTTTAGGTCACTGGGGTGGATAGCCGGATGTGAAGATGCTCCTATAGAAACAGGAGTACTGAAACGGTGCAGTTTGGTTGAGCTAGGGTGACGCCGATTACAGAAATTATAGTTATTTCGGTTTGGGAGCAACGGAAGAAAAGTTACAGCTTGCCCATGTAATGACTATTGGTAGGAAGGGAGGGGGAGACTTGAAGACACATGTACTTCACTATGTTGTTTACAAGTTCCAGATTTGAGGGAGCACAATCCTACACTATAGTAGCCAAAGGGGGGCACTAATCCCCAGTCTATAAATTTGATTCAGGCGTGGTGACAGTATGTTGTCAAGTGGTCACTCTCTCTAATTCTAAGACAATGGCGCTTTTAACGGCAGACCCATTGTCGTTAGCATTGGATGAATAACGCAAAAGGAATCTCACTTCTACCCAAAGACAGTTCAAACTAAACTCACCAAGGTGTTTCAGTTCCTTAATGGCTTGGATCCCTGAAATGAAAGAGGAATGATTGAAAGGAAAAGAGAAAATGGAGTTCTTGCGAAGAGAGAACGCAGACACAAAGGTAGTTTTTGAATAAAATACATCGGGAAAGATATAACGCAGAGGGAAGCGAAATAATCGAAAGGAAAATTCCTGTGAAAATTATAGAGAAACGATCCTAAGTGGGTTTTACCACGAGGGTTGCAGAACGTTAAATAGTAAATGTATTTTAGCCTTAGCGGTAGAATATAAACAAAAATAACTGAAATAAAGTTGAGAATCGGTTCATCGTCTGTGCGAACTACAAACTCGACATTCTTACGGCAGTTATATCTCTGAATTATACTCCTTTACGTGAACTCCCGTAAGGATCCTCGTTGGGATCTTTTATTTTTCCAAATTACATTACAGTAAACTTTACAAACTCCTGCACATTAGCATATTAATTCATCCTGACACTACGACTAGGTCACGAATGAACTGGAGGCAAAAAATAATTTTGATATCATGTACTTGGATTTCTAGAAAGCTTTTGGCACTGTTGAACATGGAAGACTACTCTGCAAATTGGAGCAGTGTGGCATTGGAGGCAAATTGCAGCTATGGATAAAGGGATGGTTAACGGGGAGACGGGAGAGAGTAGTAACCAATGGACACTGATCGTTGTGGACTAATATTTTTAGTGGAGTCCCCCAGGGTTCACTGTTGGGTCCATTGTTGTTTTCTGTATTTATTAACGAAATTGATGAAGGTTTATCGGGTTTAATGTACAAGTTTGCAGCTGATGCAAAGGTTGGCAGGGTTGTTAATAACAGTGTGCTATTGAAACGGGATCTAGAAAAGTTGAGCGGATGGGCTGAGAGGCGACAACTGTAGTTTAACATTGACAAATGCAAAGTACAGGGGGTTGGTCCTCGCAGTTACAAGTATTTGAAAATTAGAGAATTGTAGCTTTTTTCCTTGGCAAAATTGACCAAGCATTTTTCTTTTTCTTTTTTTCTTTTTTTTTTTTTTTTTTGGAGAACGACCTTCCTCATGATCGTACAACAAAGGTTAAGCGGAAAGTTAAAGACATAATTAAATCCTACGACACGATTTTTATCTGAAAAAATACGTCAAAAAAAAGACGAACAACTGTGGATTCATTCTTTGTTTGTACAACCGAAATATAGTGGAACTTCAATAAACTTTACTTAACCTTACATTCCGCAAAATATTATAATAAAAAATGTCTAATAAAATAATTTACTCACTTTTCAGTTCCTTCATCCATTTTTTACTACGTACAAGTACATAATAATCATTAACAGAGTCTACAGGGTCGGCCAAAAGTGGGTATACAATACTGGTCGGGTGTGTGTTTCTGTGACACACAATAACACACAAATTGTGATTAGCCAGGTGTTACTGTGTGTGTCACAGTGTCAGGGACGGGTTCCAGGAATGTTGCTACGTTGATGGAGGAGATTTTGAGCACCTACGAGACTAAACATGACCTGATCAGTAGTGCACACCTACTTTTGGCACACCCCGTGTAACATCGGAGTAGAAACCATATCTACTTATCCTTCAAGACGAGCTGCCCATGTATTGCACTACCTCGAATAAGTAATGCTTCACTTGCAATACCAGGGTACCTGCCCACCCCGCTTTGAAAAGCCAATTAGCTTTAAAACGGTGTCGACTGGGAGCTGGCGATCACTGAGAATACGTAACAATAGTCTTCTCTGTTAGTGAAGCGTTACTTATTATATGTAGTGCAATACAGGGGGAACTCCTTGTGAAGGATTAGCACAATATGAGATACAGATGAAAAGCTCCGTTTCACACTACTCTCATAGTTTTTCTTTAAGAGTTGTCTATGCTGTATCTAAACTGATGTTATATACATATAGAATCTTAAATTCTTAAAATATTATGCTTAGATGCATTTAGTTTTATTTAAATAATAAGCATTACTAAAATTGGTCCCCGTTTTAGGTGGATTCGTTTTAAGTGAAATTTGCAGGAACCAATTATTCTCAGATTACGAGGATACCCTGTACTGCATATGGGTAGCAGTAACCCCAGAGTAACATACCAACTCTGTGGTACTACACTTAGAGAAGTGGACAATTAAAAAAGGACCTGGGGGTAATTATGCAGTCAGACATGTAGTTCTCTGAGTAGTGCAGACGGGAAGCCAGATCAGGTCATGGAGTTTTTTTTTTTTTTTTTTTCAATGATACATAGGAATTTTGCTAGTAGGGAAAAGGAGGTGATTATCCCTTTGTATAAGGCAATGGTCAGGCCACACCTTGAGTACTGTATACAGGGCTGGAGGCCTCATTCTAGGAAGGATGTAGAGTTTCTTGAGCGTGTACAGAGAACAGCAACAAGATTGGTGAGTGGAACAAAGGGGTGCGTTTAAGAAGAAAAGCTTAACTTTTGCAAATTGCAGCGTCTGGAGACTAGGCACCTGCGAGGCGATCTGATTGAGGTGTGTTCAGCCTTGAATGGTTTGAGCAGGCTCAATGCTGATGGGATTCTTCCTCTTGCTCAAATTACGAACCTAAGGGGGCATAAATTCAACTTGAGGAAAGACAGTTGTAGAATAGATGTGCGAAATTTGCCTTTAGCCAGCTGGTAGTTGATTGCTGGAGCAGACTTCCATCTGTTGTTGCTGAAGCTGATAACTTAAACAAATTTAAGGCTGAACTTTGGAAACATTTGGAGTGACTGGATGAGTGAAATGGGTAGGGGTTTTTTTGGCTGATGCTGTATAAGCTTTCTTTCTTGCATCATGTGCTTCAACGAATGCTAATACTAATATGCAGAAGGTATATACAATAAAAAGTTCAATAAAGGAGCTGTTAAAGCGAGAATGTTATATACGAGAAAATTACTGAAGTTATAAAATGTGTGCCTTATTTTACACAAATGTATGGATCTTCCCTAAAATAGTTCGCTAATTTTATGACGAATAAACCCCTTTCGGTGCTTTTTGGAACGGTCCATGTATACATTTTACTCCTCCTTTTTTAACGAGGATCCTACTTCTGCAGGGATCTTCGTTAGCACCTTCCCGTTTATCTATCCAATAAACTTTGCTCTCACAAGATTTTTTTAAACTTTTGCATATCGAAACCTCCAATAAATGAATAGTTTTATTAATTCCAATTAAGAACATTTATATTTTTTTTATAAATTTTCGACACAACAGATAGAAATAATCAAATATAAATCTTCTGTGATAATAAAAAATATTGATTTTCGTTTTTATTTAATGAACCACTGCTTGGTTCAATGCGAATTGGTATACATAACGTTTGCTTCTCTTCTTCTAAAGGTTTTTTGAAGCTGCCGCAACTCCTTTTCTAAACTATCTTTGTTTTCGTTTTCCTTTATTTGTTTCCGAATAGCGAGTTCGCGAAAAGCTGCAAAATAGAAAAAAAATATAATAATAAATAAGGTCGTTATTTGCCTGTTTTAAATAATAATTATTTCCAATATTTATGAAGAATACACATGAAAGGAGGACGTTTCACATTCACTTCGGTACAAGATAAACATTACACCTGAGGTCAGCTAATGGTTATTCTCCAGATTGGTGTAACGACAGCAGTGGTTTCCCTCAAGGATCGGTCCTTGGCACCCCCCCCCTTTTTTATCATTTTGATAAGCGACGACGATGAAGGGATGAAGGGCATGAGGTCAAAATGTGTACATGTAAAGACTTAAATGGTCGTTAATGATCAGGGTCAAGCAGCACTGTTTCGGGATGCTTGAATAAACTTCGATAATGTGTAAACGTGGCAGTTATACTTCCAATTTGTGACCTTACACTTCGGGAACAGTGACCCCTAAATAAATTGGCGGAGTTCAATTGAAAACGATAGAGGAATAAAAGGATATGTAAATTGCGATACGGCCTGATATGAAGTTTTGTTCGCAGCGTAAACAGGCGGCCATCAAAGCCCATGGTGTCCATTCAATGATTTGTCGAACAATTTCATGGAGAGACAGGGAGGTTATAACAACACTGTATAAGGCAATTGGAAGACAGCAATTGAAGTAATGTCGAAGTATGGCTACCTCATCGGAAAAATTGACACTAGGTTTCTTGACAGGGTCCAAAGACGGGCAGTTTTGTAAGGTAAGATTGGCAAAAGGGTGACTGTACCAGGAAACACTCCGATTATGTAGGCTTCAAACGTTGGTAACTTTACAGGGTACCTGATTGAGGTTTACAAGGCTGTGAGAAGGATTAGTACAGTGAATGAAGACAGAATCTTCACAAGTTTCCAAAGATAAATGCTGTGGTCACTAATGTCATTTTTTGTGGTTTTGGAACGCTATGGAGACAAGCCGTTATATGAGAGGAGAAGAGTTGTTTTCGGGATGTTCGGCAAACATCAAAGGGCACACCGGATGGCAGCAGATCCAGCAGGTTGTAAAAAGGGGAGTATTGATCACGTGCTACTGGGCCGGCGGAATAAGAATTTTCCAACAAATGGAATGAAAAAAAAATCCAAAAGGAGATATAAGATTGGAAGGAGTCACGGAGAATAGGCGTGGCGAAATCGGGAGTAAGATGAAGGAAAAAGGCAGTGAAAGGATTGGAAAGACGCACAAAGTTGAGATTTTTTGTTGGTGTGAGTGAAAATGGTTTAGGGAGACACATAGTTGAGGTTTTGGTGGGTGCTAGTAAGAATGAGTTAGTCGGACACAGTCGAAGTTTTTTTTGGGTCGGTGCTAGTAAGAATGGGTTAGTGGAGAAAAAAAAAAAAGAGTTTACTTTGAGTGAAGGAGTGGGTAGAGAGGAAGAGATGATTTTTATTAAGAAAGTAAGTCGAGCAGTCCAGATGTGTAAAGAAGTGCACAAAAGTATAGGACAGTGTAGTACTGTAGCGTACTGGGAAGCGAGCACTAAGAAAATGAAAGGGGAAAGGAAGAGTCGATAGCAAGTGCCTGTGACAAGTAAGTGGACGAGGAGAAAGGGGAACATAGTCAATGTTGGCTCTTTGGAAAGTCTAGGAGTTGGAAAGAAAGAGTGAAAGATAAAACGAATCTCTCACAAGAAAAAGGTAAAATCAAATCTGTCGTTAAAGACCAAGATTCCTGAAATCGGGGAAGGCAAAGTGCTGAACCGGATGGAATCGGAACCCCGACCGACATGAGAGTAGCCATTCCGGAACAGGAGAAGTGCATCAAGCGGGCTAAATAAATGAAGCCTAAACCTACCTGGCAGCCCTACTACCAGCCCTGCTACGCCAAATTCTTCAAAAACAGGAAGACGCGAACCTAGACAGTGAAGATAAGCAGTACCTGACTGGAAAGACGAAAGATGACGTCCCGCCGAATTCTACAAGTAAGTGAGCAGGACTTTAGAAATACCTACTGATAAAGATAGTTTAGAGAATAATCAGGAAGAAAAGACATTAAAAATGGGGAAAATTTATTAGATATAAGATATTTGGAATGTTGGATATATGATATGTAGAAAGGAATAGGATGGAACTTATATTTCTTATTAATGGTATTTAAATGATGCAGTATTAAATATATGTAGGAGAGAATAGAATGGAATTGATATTTCTTGTTTTTTTTTTTTTTTTTTTTTTTATGAGAACCCCAAACACGAGAGGTATTAGAACCTATAGTACTTAGTACCGTGCTTGGGTTGGAGGTTGAGAAGACGAAAGCAGATATTTGTTGACATTGGACTTGAACTTCTGTAGATTGTAATTTTCAGGAAATACCTATGAAGGAAGGTTGTTCCAGAAAACGGCAGTTGAATGAATAAATGAGGAAGATGAAAAGTTGGTTCTGTGGGTTTGAAGTTGGACAGTAAATGGATGTTGGCTGGTGGCGGCACGTGTTCGGACTGTTTTGAAAGAGAGAGCAGGAATTATAGAAGCCAATTCAGAAGAACAGTGCCCATGGAAGTATCTGTAGAAGAGGCATGCAGCAGAAACAGTACGTCTATGAAAAAGCGAGTGGAGAGACTCTGTTAGAGATGAATCATTAATTAACCAAACTGCCCTCTTCTGAATGGAATCAAGAAGCCTGAGAGAGGTTTTGGGGGCACCACCCCAGATGTGGGAACAATATTCCATGGCAGGGCGGATTTGTGATTTATACAGAGTGAGCAGCTGTTTGGAAGAAAAGTAACGCCGAGAGCGAAAGAGAAAACCAAGTTTTTTAGATGCAGAGGAAGCAATATTTGTAATGTGCTTGTGCCAAGAGAGTTTAGAAGTCAGGGTAATCCCCAAAAGAGATATATCGTTTTGCCTAGAAATCGGAGTGTCACTAAAGATAAGCATAGGAGCAGAAGAATCCTTTTTGCGAGATATAAGACAAGACTGAGTTTTAGAAGGGTTGAAATCAACTAAGTTGTCTTTGCCCCACTGGAGAATTACCTGAAGATCGGCATTTAAGGAATTGGCAGCAGATTTTCGAGAACTTGAAGCTGATTGAGCAGGACAAGGTTTCTCAAAATGGAAAGTTGAATGCAATGTGCTATCATCGGCAAAACTATGGATAGGATTTCCAGTCAATGGAAGAAGGTCATTGATATACAAGAGGAAAAGAGTGGGGGAAAGAACTGAACCTTGGGGGACACCGGCATTAGTGGAGAAGTTAGAAGACAGAGACCCATCTACCATCACCCTCAGTGAGCGATCAGAGAGAAAACTGGATAACCAATTACTAAAAACAGTTGGCAAACCATAAGATGGAAGCTTGTTTAGAAGACCTTTATGCCAAACCCGATCAAAAGCCTTTGAGATGTCAAGAGCAACTACTTGTGTTTCACCGAACCTTTCCATTGAATTAGTCCATAAATGGGTAACATAAGCCAGAATATCACCAGTGGATCGACACTGACGGAATCCATACTGGCGATCGTTGATCAGACGGAAGGTTTCTAGGTAGTTTAAGAGTTGGCGGTTAATTGATTTCTCCATTACTTTAGAAAGAGTAGAAGTAATTGCAATGGGACGATAATTGGATGGGAGGGATTTGTCACCCTTTTTAGGAATTGGCTGGATATGAGCAAATTTCCAAGCAGAAGGAAAAACACCTTTGGAATAAGAAAGTGAAAAAAGGCGGCAAAGAATAGGAGTAAGTTCAGGAGCACAGGTTTTGAGAACAAGTGGAGAAATACCATCAGGACCTGGAGCTTTCTTAGCATCAAGATTCATCAAAATCCTTCTGATATCCTTTTGACGGAAGTCCACAGGAGGCATTGAATGGAGCATGTTAGGAATGGTGGGAGGTGTTTTATCAAGATCATTAATACATGAGCTGGAAGAAAAATGGGATGCTAGCAGGTCAGCTTTATCCTTGGCTGAAGTGACAACAGAACCATCTGGTTTGGACAGAGGTGGGAGCAGAGATGGGCAAAAGTTGCGGCCAATAGCTTTGGCAAGAGACCAGAATGCTCGGCTACCATTAGGGCAAGAAGCAAGTTTTCTACTCTTAGCCTGTTCGAACTCTAGTTTGGACTGATTAATAACTGCTTTACAATTGTTGCGAGCTTTGGTGTAGGCAGAAAATGAAACTGAAGAATTAGAAACAAGCCAATTACGATATGCAACATTCTTCTCTTGGACAGCCTTAGCACATTTATTGGAAAACCAAGGTTTAGATAAAGGACGAGATTTTAAAGTGGAGTGTGGGATAAAGGATTCCATTCCTGCAAGAATAATTTCACTGACACGAGCTGAGCAAACGTTGACATCAGAAGTTTTGAAACAGTAATCAGACCAAGGAAAAGAAGAAAAGAAGTCTCGCAGGTCATCCCATTTTGCATTCTTGTAATGCCAAACAATACGAGGTTGGGAATAGCCATGAGATAAAGGTTCCATTGGAGAAGAGACAATCACCAAGTTGTGATCTGAAGTGCCTAAAGGACCTCTCACTTCGACCTTGTACTTAGAAGGGTTGTTTGTGAGAAAAAGATCAAGCGTATTGGCTGTATGATTAGGATTGTCCGGTATTCTTGTAGGTAAATGAACAATCTGTGCTAGGTCATTAGTAATTGCAAAAGCCTCAGCATCTCGACCTGCTGGGTCGGTGTGACTAGAAAATGGGAGCCAGCTGGAGTTGTGAACGTTAAAATCACCAATGAAAATTACCTCACTGTTAGGAAAGTTGGACTGGAGAAAGTCAAGTTGCAAAGAGAGGAAGTCAAAGAGCTCCAGGTGATTAGTGGAGTTGGGAGAACGGTAGAGACAACAGATGAATTTGACACAATGAGGTAGAGAGATTTTAAGCCAGAGAAGATCAAAGAGAGGAGATTCCAAATTGCCAAGTCTCTGACAGGGAATATCAGAACGGACATATGCACAAGTACCACCTTTGAGGCGAAAGGACTCATACAGCAAATAAATTGGACATCTGAGATGAGAAGTAGTTGAATCAACTGATAACTGAGATTCAGTCAGAAAAAGTACATGGGGTTTGGAAGACTGCAAGTGGAAATGGACATCGTTGAGATTGGAATTAAGACCACGTATATTTGTGAAATGAATTAGGAAGTCCTTGTTAATGGTATTTAGCTGATGCAGTATTAAACACATGTAAAAAGGGATAGAATGGAATTGATATTTCTTACTAATGGTATTTAAATGATGCAGGATTAAATATATCTAGAAAGGAAAGGATTGACATCAGCTAGTAATGATTTTAACTGATGTATGATTATGATATATATATATATATATATATATATATATACTAAATAGATACGTTATAGTGTAAAGTTAATATCTTTAAAGTTTGAAAATCCATATAGCCATAGTCCTGCCATATCTCCAGTATACATGAAAACCAAAATATAAATCATATTAAGTAAATTAATAAAATAATAAAATAATAAGCCCAACACAGGAAAATTATTTTGCAAGGAACTTTGTCGAGGGCTAAACCCTTACAAAATAACCAACCCATGCTAGACTGAGCCATCGGTTTCTGTTATCATCTGCCTGTATACTAACGCCAAAATAATATAATAGTGGAAATGTGGAATAATTTAGTATAACATTAACGTAAGATTTGAGACAAATGTAAGTCTAGAATGCCAAAACAACAAGTGTCGTACCGTAATACATAACAACAATTTATAAATGATACAGGCTGGATGATATTTAGCCCGACCGATCGCTACCACATTATAAGCACAACTGAATTACTCAGTTGTGCTTATAATGTGGTAGCGATCGGTCGGGCTAAATATCATCCAGCCTGTATCATTTATAAATTGTTGTTATGTATTACGGTACGACACTTGTTGTTTTGGCATTCTAGACTTACATTTGTCTCAAATCTTACGTTAATGTTATACTAAATTATTCCACATTTCCACTATTATATTATTTTGGCGTTAGTATACAGGCAGATGATAACAGAAACCGATGGCTCAGTCTAGCATGGGTTGGTTATTTTGTAAGGGTTTAGCCCTCGACAAAGTTCCTTGCAAAATAATTTTCCTGTGTTGGGCTTATTATTTTATTATTTTATTATTTTATTATTTTATTAATTTACTTAATATGATTTATATTTTGGTTTTCATGTATACTGGAGATATAGCAGGACTATGGCTATATGGATTTTCAAACTTTAAAGATATTAACTTTACACTATAACGTATCTATTTAGTATATACATAACGTCCGATGTAATGTTCGATCGTTTGATGGCATTAATTGGGTGTTCTATATATTACACTTTAACTATAATTTTACATCTTTACAACCTAAACTCAGTAATTTTATGGATGCTTTATATATATATATATATATATATATATATATATACACATGTAGGTGAGACTAAATCATGTTGTCTTATGTATGATTTAATTATTTTGGTTTTAATATACTCATGTAAATATGTATAATAAACTGATTTTTTATATACAACATTTGTGGTTTTTTGTTGTTCTGAGCGCAAGCCTATCCAAGGGAATTAAATACATCTAAGAGCTTTTCCCCTTGAACTTAGAATTTTCTGTGAAGTTAATAGTCAGATGCGCAAGTGGGGAGCTATTGTAAAGGGGATCTAATCACAAGGGGATAGATAAAAAAATATATACAAAACGATATGCAAATATAAAATATATGTAATAAAAAAGCATTCTAAATCCCCACCCCCACAGATCATATTGCAGTACATATTTCTGTATGTCATGTAGGCCTTTCATAATTCCGAATGATAAATGAAGAAAATATAAAACGCTCAGGACAGAATAGTAATATTTTTAATTCGCAAGGTTGTAACGTACAAGTGACTGTAAGGCCTTAATCAACTTCACGGCTTTCCCTTTACAAGCTTGTAAATGAAATACATAATTATTTTGCTCTGAGATTTTCATATTGTATACATTGTATACAATATTGTATGTATTGTATACTATAAATCTACTTCTATTAACCCCCGGTTTGTAGCCGTGAAGGGAGGTTATTTAGAGCAATGTGCCTTGTGTGTGTGTGTAATGAGGAGTTCTTCTTCTTTTTCAAATACATCGCCCTTTGAAAAGTTACAATTATCGCACAAAAACGATTAGGAAGTGGAAACTCCTAAGTAAAGTTGCCCGAGAGCCAAACGCCAAGTTCGTTTGAAAGTGTGACCCTGAGATATGTTGATTGTGATGAGAAAATTGTGTTCTCTTAAAAGAAAATGGCAAATTACTTTCAGTGTGAAGTATGCGTCTTAAGGACCACAACGAGCAAAATAAAGCAAAAGTGTACTACTTTAAACGTTTATCACTAGAAATTACACGATCTTCTGGTAATACTGCTACTGTAAAAGTCTCGCACCAACTGTAATGAAATTTTTGCATCTGGTTCGAGCGATTTTAATTGGGAGCAGCTCACCACCAAATGCCTGATTGGAACATTCGATAGTTGCCGATGATTTCGGAGTTTGATAGTAACGGTTTCTAAAAGAGAAATAAAAGAAAATAAGTTCATTCTCTCTCTGCTTACCAAGTGATTGTTCGAAATTTGTGGTTATATGTTGCAGTATGTGTGAGGGCACGATGTGCGCGAGAACCTCGAACAGCAGATTCCGTAGTACTTAAATGCAGTGTGATAAATATTTTTGTTCAGAATTTGAACGAAATTTGCTGCCGTCAGATTAGCTTCTGAAAATGAAAGAAACGAAGAGGTTTCAGATCGGAACACGTGATAAAACATGTAAACCGGATCAAGATGATGATAATGAAAATTAGGTATGCATTAATCAATTTCAGTTCGTACTTATCTAGTTCAAATGCAATGGGAAGAGCTGTATTTCTTTGTCTCAAAGGTTTCCACACCTCTGGAGTGATTATTGTACTTTCTCTGTCTGATTACGCATAATTCAATGTGAATGTTTTTAGATGTTTGAATACTTGTGGTAGAGATAAACAGGAGTCATCGTTAATATCTTTGTAGCTCACGGAGATTTCTTCTAAATACTCCAACATAGATATTGAATATAAGAGTTCTTCTGTTCTGCAAGGTAAGCAACAAAATCAGTTTATGCAAGTAAAAATAAAATAAAAGTTGTTGTTTATGGATGTAATGGCCACAATAAATAATTTAATTAATTAACACTCCGAATTTACAAAAAAATTACCAGACACCATAAAATTATCTAGATACATAGTCGACTTCTTGATAACATCTGCTTATTTGCAGTTTTGATAAATTAATACTTTTAGATGTTTAAATGTCTCTTTTACTTTTAGATGTTTATGTCTCTTTCAGAGTTATCCATGAATCACTACTAATATCTTTATAACTTAAACCCAGTTTTATAATATTTTATTGTTTTGTTGATAATTTCTTGAGTCCTGCAAAGTAAGCAACAAAATCAGCTTATGCAAGTAAAAATAAAATAAAAGTTGTTGTTTATGGATGTAATGGCCACAATAAATAATTTAATTAATTAACACTTCGAGTTTACAAAAAAATTACCTGACAGCATAACCTTACCTATGAACATTTTCTTTCCTGATATCACTTTATTATTGTTAGTTTCCTTAACGACCCGTAGTTCCTCCTACAAACTATATATAGAATATCGAGAGACCGAATGGACTCCAATTGAGTGTTGTACCACTCGAAATATTGTAGCTCTTTCTGTTGTTCCACCATTGCATTTATGTTCAGAATTGAATTATACTGTTGCATTCTGTAAGATGTAAAATCTTACAAGTATAATATTTTATAAAAAAAAGTGAGATTAATTTAAAGTAAAGCTTATGAAATAGCAATATGGGACAGCAAAACATTACCAGTCACAAATATTACTAAGATAATGGGTCACTCGTAAGGGATTAAATTTAGACAAGGTTACAAAGTAGGGGGGGTTAGCATGGGAGATTAGTAGAAGAAGGGGTGCGCTTCAGCTCCCAGCACACGGGAAATAACACCAAAACAATGGAAACGGGTAGCAGCGGCTATCGGCGAGTATGTGTGAATCATTATGGCTCTGAAAGAACAATACGGCAAAGGACCGAGTCTGTCCGGACATTCCTTTGATCGGTGACACCTGGACACGAGATGGGTAGTAAATACGGGACACGAGATGGGTAGCAAATACGGGACAAATGCTGGAATTAGAATTTAGACTGGCGTCTGGCTGTTGGTGATGGCAAGTTTTGTAGATCTTGTGAAATAAATCTGCTAAGTTAACCAGGGGTGGCGAAAATGGCGGCGCACTTCAAAGGTACAGACAACCTGGGAAAATTACAATTAAAATAAGAGGTTGAATCGTACATTGTAGAGACAGCTTGAGAAAAATTAAAATGGGCGAATAGGACAGAGTGAAAGTTTGATAAAATGAGAAGATTGGTTAAGACTCAGGACAAGGGTGTACGTACTTCAGATGAAAAAAGTGAGTGAACAGGGGGAGTTAGAGAGAGAACCCTGAGTTCAGTTTTATGTGGGTGTTTATGGAAATGAGTTAGGAGAGACACAGTCGAGGTTTTTGTCGTGTTAGTAAATGTGAGTTAACACAGAACACTGAGTTGAGTTTATTTGGGTGTTTATGGAAATGAGTTAAGGGGAGACAAAGTGAGATTCTTGTGGGTGTTGGGCAAAACGAGTTAAGAATAACAAAGTTGAGATTCTTGTCAGAGTTTGTAAAAATGAGTAGGAGAGACAGTTGAGCTTTTTCGTCGGTGTAAGTAAAAATGAGTTAGTAGCATGGACAGTTGAGGGTTTTGTCGTGGTAGCAAATATGTGTTAGTAACAGTTGAGTTTTTTGTCGTGTTAGAAAATATGGAGTGTAAGGAGAATAAGCCTGTCCGTCATTGGAAGGCAAGAGCAGTGGCCGATTTGCAAATAGTCTAATCCGTCATGGAGGAAGGCAAGGGTAGTGGCCCGTATGCAAACGAGCGCTGTGAAATATTTCTTATTTTAATAAGAAGTTCTTAATAGGTGGACGGAGGAGCGAGGGTGGCACGTGAGCTTTCTCCTTGTGAATGAGCTGTGAAAAGTGGAGTAGAGAAGGAGTTAGTGAGAGATGCCCTGTGGGTTTTCTTCTTGTGAATGAGTTTTTTTTTTTTAAAAAGACGGAGCGAAACTGCAGAATTAGTAATGCGATCAGGTGGAGAAAGGACGCCAGACCAATGCAGCCAAGAGTTCCGGAAAATTATCTGAAGCAGATTCAGGAGAATTAAGATGAAGGAAAGCCTTAGAAGACAGCCTAGCCTGATAAGGTGGAGAAAGGACGCAAACCCATGCAGCCAAGAGTTCCGGAAAATTATCTGAAGCAGATTCAGGTGAAAGCAGATGAAGGAGATCCTCAGAAGGTAGCCTGGAGAGCCTAAAATATAAGTTTGAAACCTCCCCGGAAAGGAAAGAAAAGATAAAAGTAGGTGAGCAATAGATTAAGCACTGTAAGTTAACAAGAAGGACTGTTAGTGAAACAGTATAGTAATTAATAAAAAAGGGGTAGCACTAGAAAGTAAAAATGATAGATAAATTATCTCTGAAGTAAATTATATATACTAACAGAGTTTACTATGTAAAAAGAAAAAAAAAGGTTAATGTACAATGCAAGGGAAAGGAAGGAATGTGTAATAGATTAAATTGATGTACTAATAGTTATAATGTATTAGAAGGGTAGTAAAGTTTATAAAGAGGAATTTTGAATATGTTTTAATGATAGGTAATTAAGTTATATGAGCAACTTTGAATATGTTTGAATGATAGATAATTGAGTTATATGAGCAACTCCGAATATAGTGTTTTAATTGATGAAATAGTGTTTTTATTTATCTGAAAGACTAATAACAAATAGAGACTTTAGGAAAGTTAAGATTGGTCTACAAGTATATTGTAACAGAGTGGTGAGAACACAGAGCATAATGATGAAAGTGGCATATTTGATTGTTAATATATGAAACAGAATTGTATCCAGGAGTAAGTGAAATAGGTATGGTGAATGTATAAGTGTTAGGAGTTAGTTAGGGCAAGAAGAATGAATCAAGCGTTTTCATATAATGGTCAACTCAGATTACCTAGTGAAGAGAAATAGGAATAAGAATAATATATACAAGGTATCTTTAATTTAACTTTGTATGTCATATTACATGTTTTTTTTTTTTTTTTTAAATTCAATTGTATATTATGTTGTGTATATATATATATGTAAATAAACTTTGTTATTTATTAATTAGTGAGTTTGTTATTCTTGAACACTCAGCCTTTCCGAAGGGAATTATACACAATTGAGAAGTTCCCTTGAATCTGGAATTCTCCTGTGAAGCAAAGTCAGATGTGTACGTGGGGTATAAGGTAAAGAGGTCTATATAGTTATAAGGGAAGAAAATAAAGAATATTTAATTATTATTAAATATATATAAAATTAAAAAGTAAAACATATATATATATATAAGACATTTTTTTTCATCCCCCACAATTCGTCATCGGTTACTGTCTTCCAATAAGCATCCCACATTTTTAATCGCGAATACTTTTAAGTGAGAATTTCTTAACTTTTCAAAAAATCAATTACGCCATTTTGAATATGCCGATTGCTATATTGGGCCTCAATACCGAAAAATAGACATTGACGATACAGAAATATCGCAATTATATTAAATGAATTCGTTCGCTATAAAAAACGAAATAAAATAAAATAACATTGCATATATCAATAAAAACTAGTAATTGTGTTTATTAATTACTATTAATTTGAACATTAATTTTATACACTGAATTAATATGAAGTAATACAAATTACATAAAAATTCCTAAATCACCCATTGTTGCCGTTAGTAATTTGGTCGATGTTTTCGCAATGTTGCTCGTTTTTGGCTAGATTCAAGTTTAAATACCCGGGAAGAGACACCAAAAGAAGAGGGGGAATGAAAGTAAGAGGATATAGGCAAAGGCATCCCCCAACCAATCAGCAGACACTCATCCATCAGGTGAAGGTGAAAAAAAGGGAGCACAGATAGGATCGCCATTTGGCGCCTCTGTCATTGACATCGGGTGGTGTCCAATCCAGGGGTTTAATTCAATCCAATGGTAGCTTTCAAACTCCAATCGTCGGATAGTTGTCCGTTTGATGGTGTAGTGGTCAACTTCATGACTGTCTAGTCTGGATGGAAGTCTATGGTCTCAAACCGTCTGTTGTCTTCCTTGGGACCGTTGTGGTGCCGGTACAGGAACTGTAGATAAGGATTTCCTTCGACTGAAGAGCTCTTGTGTGAAACGCGTAAAAGCTGTATATTTCTCCCTACTATCAAGCAGGTGTGTTTCTTGGTGTTTGGGTATGTAGGTCAAGGAAGTGATGAAGGTGCAGCGGAGATCCTCATACCTGGGGCAGCCGTACATAAGGTGCGACCAACTCTCAGTCCCACCACAGGTGCAAGGGGAATCATCGATGATTCCCAGGGCCGTCAGTTTGCCTTTTAATGATCCATGACTAGTTAACAGGTATGTAGCATAAAGGCCAGGTGAAAACTAGGGGGGAAGCCTGAGGAACACCCTATTAATAAGAGAAGAACTTTCTAGTGATTTCGCCTTTGTTGGAAGCAGTCCATCTCGCTTGCCACGCCTGCTGTAGATGCGTGAGGAGACGCTGCTGTTCTGTCGTTTGCGGGGTCTGTTGTGAAGTCGAGGATGGTCTTGGAATTTGCTTTGGAGAGGTGGAAGAGTAGTCCACAGCGGACCACCTTCAGGTCCAGTGGCATGTCGCCTACCAGGATTTGTAGAGCATGGGTACTGACAGTGCAGCAGGCACGGGAAGTAGCGAGCAGGATGTTTCTTTGCAGAGAGTCGAGGATTCTTCTACCACTAACAGTGATTGCTTTCGGGTACCAGATGCCTGCTGTGTACGTTATAATCGGGATAAATACCACTTTATAGAATAAGGACAGAGTGTGCCTATTGAGTCCTCCAGTCCCGTCTGGAGACCCTGGTGACAAGAGCGGTGTAATTGCGTATCTTTCTTCTTAGGTATTTAAGATGTGGCTGGAAATTTAGTGTGCTGTCAAGGATAACTCCTAGATACTTAAGTTGAGTGGAGAATTTTATGGTCCTGTTGTCGATATTTTATCTGTGGAGGTCTGGCTTAATTGAGACTTCCTTTGAGAAGAATATAATCTGTTTTGGTGGCAGAGATGGTGAGGTTATTATTATTATTATTATTATTATTATTATTATTAAATCAGTTTATTTCCCAAGAAACCTTGGGTCACCCTGGGACGGCTCTGTGCCAGAAGGGTGTGAATATTTACAGACTAAGGTGCGAGGAACACATGCACAATAAACAAGAGTACATGCGTGCTCGACCCGAGACATTTACAGGATTAAATATACAATAATATACAAGATATACAGTAATATACAAAAAAAAAAAAAAACAGTCTGTCATATCCAGGAGTAGGTGAGTATTATAATTTCATAATCTGGTAGCAGTTCTTCAGGATTTCCTTCCTGTAGGGCTTGTCTTCACAGAACCTATCAGGGTGGATCCTAAATTTATTGAAGATCCGAAGACAATTGGCTGGAAACATGTTCCTCAGGGAATCGATGTTTGACAGCCTAAGACGTAGAGGAAGACAGTAGTCGGGGTGCTCCCCCCTTGCCCTCCTCGGGCCAGAGATTAATGTGGATACCGATGGAGCATCAATTCGCCTCGTTAGAAGCCGTGCGAGCGTGAAGACATTTTTTGTCATGATGATATGTCTCCAGGGAGTGGTGCCCAGATTTGCTTGTAGGATAGATCTGGAGATAGTTAGGGGGTGGCCTACCACCCTGTTCATCCATCTAAGCAACCAGTACTCTAAACTGAGATACTTTTGAAGGTATGAGGCAGGGGCAGATGACCAAATTTCTGAAGCATAGAGAGGAATCGGCGAAATACACCTCAGGATGTGCCGAACAAGCAGCGCTGGCTGATGCACACCAACGAGTTCATGACGCACTGCCCAAAGAGCAGCGTACGTCTTCTGCCTCATCCTGGCAAAGTGAGGCTGAAATGTGAGCCCGGCATCCCAGGTGAGGCCAAGATCAGTATGAGAGGTCACCTTTTGCACCGGTTCCCCACGAACAAAGATTTGGATATCATTTTTGACTTTCTTCTTGGTTATCGTCAGTTGCGCTGATTTGGAAGGGCTCAGATGCAGCCCAATTGTGGCAAGATAACTTTCCAAGCTTAATATCTGCCTAGAAGCTTGTTCGTTGATATGTTGAATCTGATGACTATGATTTGAGCTCACGTAGAACTTCAGATCGTCGGCATAAGAGACAAAGTTCGGATTCTGAGCAAGGAAAGGCTCCAAAACTGCTGCAAACAGGATAGCTGACAGTACACTTCCTTGTGGAATGCCTCTTGAGACGTCAATAGTTACTTGAAAGTCATTGTGGGTCACATACAGATGTCTAGGAAGTAAAATAGACTTCAAAATTTGAAGTAAGGTATCTGCCAGGCCGAAGTAGTGTTTCAGAATGGTAAAAAGAGCTGGGAGGTGTATTCTGTCATAAGCCGATTTTATGTCGAGGAATATGATATCAATCTGTGATTTGTTGTTAAGGGTGTGCTGAATTCTGAAGAGGGTATCAAGAAGATTGGTAGTTGTCGATCTCCTTTGTAGAACGGTATGCAAGTACTCGGGCCTGTGTGCAAAGCAATGCTGGGCAATTGTTGGCTGAATTACTTTTTCAAAAATTTTGAGTAAAGAACAACTGATGGATATTGGTCGCAGGTCTTTAGGAGATTTGGGTTTCTTGATCTTTGGAATGGGCTTAACATGGTAGGTTTTCCAAATTGAAGGAACTATTCCAGATTGCAGGATTTGTCGGAAAAGGTGAAGGAGAAGGTCGATTATATATGGGCTGCAAATTTTGATAATAAAGAGTGGGAAACCATCTGGACCTACAGTGGCTTTGTTGGGTAGTTTATTGATGACATCAATTAGTCTCTCTCTAGTTATTTCTATTTCAGACAAGTGTGCCCTAGGTAACCAGTCCTCCTGAGAGAGAGAGGAATCAGAGTCAGGAAAATCTGCTTGCTGTATGTTGAACTGTGCCCATTCCTGGACAAGCTTTTTATCAATGGCTAGATGATGATGATGTGAAAGGATCCTTCTACCACTCTTCAACCTATTGAGAACAGCTTGGTTAAGGACCTGCCTTTTCTTTTTCAAGAAGCAAGCTCTTTCTTTCTTAAAGATGGAACGGTCTGAGGGAAGTTGAGTTTTCTGCCATTTCCGGTAGGCCTTCTGCTTCTTGATGAAAGCCATCTTAGTTTCCTTATTGAAACCCCGATTCGACCTGTTAACAATCCTGGTGATTCTGGCTGCACCATGTAGTGCAATTAACTTCAGTTTTTCTGACAAGAGCATAACGGCATCCTCCAACGGCTCAAAATAGAGACGCCCCCAGTCAAACCCAATCAAGCGTTGGAGAATGATCTCTGGCTTCAGATATTTGGTAGAGAAGGCTATCCTAGGCAATTCAGCGGCGTACTCGTCAGGTAACCCAAGGGAGTTGCTCGGTAAGGATAGTTTACATGCAATTGGCGAGTGATCAGATTGGAATCGAAAGTTGCTAGGTAGGAGTTTGATATCTTGCAAGTTGTGGAAGATTAGGTCCAGCGCTTGACACGCTCTAGTTGGTTGCGTCACTAACCGTGTAAGGTTAAAGGCACGAAGAGTGACCTCAAGGCCCTCAAGTGCATTCCCATGCCTGGGCAGTGGCAAGTTAAAATCACCTGCTACAACAGTTGGAATTTTAGGCACTAAGTTGGTTGCTAACCACGTGAGCAGCTGAGCTCTAGAGTCTTCATTGTGGTCTGGAGGAAGATAAACCAGGCAGCATTGGATTTGAAGAAGAGGACTCCTCAGCGTCAGGGAGACTGCCTCAAAGTTGTTAGACTGGCTCACTCGTGTCCTTATTGGCTGGAATCGATCGTTGAACAGGATTTCAACACCTCCGCCTCGCCCGTTAATCCTGTGATTCCCAATGTGTTTGTAAGGGGTGTTAAAATGGGCAAGATCAAGCTGTCTATCTGCCGTTAACCATGTTTCTGTAAGGTAGACGACATCAAACTCATTAAGCAATAGGAGGGTCTGGAGACAATGAAGCTTGTTTTTTAGGCTGCGTACATTCTGCATAAACCAAAGAATCTCTCCTTCGTGTGAACCTGGTAGCAAGTCATCCTTTTGTAGCTATGGCTGTTTATCTCGCTTGGATCCGCTGTAAGCGATCGATCTGCTCCTCTCTTGGAACGGCTTTATAAGGGTGCCTACCGGCCAGCAGCTAGAATCCAAGACGATATGCTTTGCATTCGCAGGGCAGGAAATGATAAAGGAAGAATAGGTCGGGTATCTAGTTTTGATAGCTTTTGCATCTAAGTTGATCCCATGTTCTTGGGCAAAGAGTGCCCTGATATTTTCCACTTTTGTTGCTGGTCCCAGTCTGGAAACAAAAATTCTCTCTCGGGTCTGGACAGCAGAAATATTATATATTTCCTCAAGTCTCCGCGACAGAGGGACCGAGGTAGGTTCAGTAGGAACCGACATATTAGGCTCCTCGCATGAAATTCTGTTACCTTGTATTTTCACAGTCAAAACACTTTGAGCGCAAGCCATTTGTGGGTTATGCCTGAGAAATTGCGCATGATAGTTAAATTGATCAGAGAGACAGAAATCATCTGCTTGTGCATAGATCCGCTCCTCCCTGTTTAGGCGTAGGATTTCTCTCATCTCCATCCTGTTGTAACAGTGATGAGCCTGGCTCAGAACCTGCCCAACAGCCTGACGTCTTTTGAAAGGTTGGTGCAGATTAGATTCACCAGGAATCATACACTTGTCCTGGATAAAAGGGCTGTCAGTCTCGAAGGTCGGATCGCGCTGATGGAGAGCGGTGTGAGGGGGATGAGTACCCAAAGGGTTCAACATCACGGCCGGGGCTACGATCTGTTCAGTTGTTCTTTCTGCAAAAAGAGGCGAACTTTGCAGATTTTGGAGATCTCTTGTTCTTTGCTGGACGCGCTCAGTTTGAGTTGGAGGTCTTGGAAGTGCGTCATCTGCATCGTGCGAATGCTCCTGAGGTTCCAGATGGTCCATCACTGTCGTCTGACTAGAGGGAAAACAGCATTCACTTATAAAGATTTTGAGATCCCTGAGTTGTTCATTCATTACGAGCACTTGGTTGAGAATTTCCGTATTTTGGGCTCTGAGTTATCTATTTTCGTCATTAAGGAAGGCAAGAGAGTCGATTATTGGGGACAGAATCTCCCCGAAAGTGATCTTAAATCTTTCAGGGAGGGCATTGAGTATGGAGGTGTTGTCCCTTAGAGCGCTTTTAATTGACAAACTATCAAAGGGGCTATTAACTTGCAAGTCCTTTGCGGAGGCGGCAGGAGCGGTATCAAACTCCCTATCCGAAGAAGCAACGTCTTTCCCAAAGCACAAGTTTGAATCTCCAGGTGTTCTCAACGCAGACGACACAATACTACCATCAATCGAACTGTGCACATCAAGAAGGCCAGGGGGGTTGGATGGGATTTCTTCTGCAAGAGTGATAGTGGATATCTCTTCCTTCGAAGTGTCCGAGCTTATTGGGTTACTTGCGCAAAGGTGGCAGGTCCATTTTCTTCTCCGCCCAGTCCTGTAGCTTCTGTAGTGCATTATTCGCCAAAGTCTCCAGTCGTGCCCTAGAATCGCAGGTAACGGTGATAATAAGATCATCTGCATAGGCCTGAGAGGTGACCTCTCCCAGGTCCGTTCCAAGGAATTCATCAAAGACAAGATTCCACAAGAATGGGCCCAGAACCGAGCCCTGTGGGCATCCTCTGTAGATCTGTCTGGTGATTTTCATATATGAAGCATTGACAGTAATTGACCTGTTGGAAAGGTAGCTT